>NW_028169055.1:0-35000 GCF_963971535.1 Notolepis coatsorum | reverse complement strand
ATTAGGTCAAAGCTATCCAGTAGATTTTTTTGTTCTATAGTTTTGGAGTCTGTTTTCTTATTAAAATGGATGTTCAAGTCTCCATTTAGGATCACCTTATCATATCCGGTAACACATAGTGAGATCAGTTCAGAGAGCTCCTGTATAAATATTGGTGAGTGTCTAGGCGGGCGGTATATTGTGACAATAATAGTTGATTCTGTTTTGAGTTTGATGGCAAGATATTCCATTGACATGAACTCGCCTAGTTCTGTGATTCTAAACAAGAGTTTTGAGGAGAAGATTGCTGCAACTCTTCCGCCCCTTTTATTTTTTCTGGGTATTTGAAAAAAGTTATAGTCTGGTGGACAAGCTTCTATCATTATTGATGTAGCTGTGTCATTATTTAGCCATGTCTCTACTAGGCAGATGCAATCTAAGTTATTTTCTTTAATCAGATCATTTACTAGGAATGTTTTATTATTCAGTGATCTGACATTTAGGAAAGCTAATTTTATTTGTTGGACTTCTTTAGAGGAGGTCTGCTTTGGCTTGACCTTGATGGCCCTGAGGTTAATAGCAGGTAAATGCATTGATGGCGTATATTTTTCACCATGCCATTGGCTGGTTATGATTACCGGTATGTTTTGAGAGATGGCATGGCAATTGTGCTATACTGCACCGTACTGACTGTACTGTGCTTTCGGGGACATTTGATCAGACGAGATGGCCTTGTGTGATATGGGGGGTGGGGACGCCTTGTGCTGCTGCTGCACCTCGTGGTGAGATTGTGTCCTTCGTGATTATCTCTCGTGCTGGTATGAGTTTAATATTCTTGGAGGCCATTAAGGCATGACGCATGTTTGCTGCTAGGAGCTTTGAACCTAAGCGATTTGGGAAGAAGCCATTTCTTTGAAAACGTTCTGGGTTATTCCAGAAAACATTGAAGTTGTCAATGAATTTCAGGCCGTGTACAAGACATGCAGACCCTAACCATGAATTAAAATTTAGGAGTCGACTGAAGGCTTCTTGTCCTCTGTGAAAGCATGCAATTGGTCCATTGATGGACACATCAGTGTCTATAGAATCCCTAGAATCAGATACCAAGAACATGCAAATGGACAATATAAAAAAAAGTCTGTAAATGTGTATTCTACGTTCTTATGGAATGAATGAGGTAAAAAAAAGTATATATAAAAAAATTGTAATTAATTTTGAGTTAATTTTCATAACGCGATAATTTTCTGTGTAATTAATTAATCTAATTAACGCGATAAACTGACAGCCCTAATATATATATATATATATATACAAATAAATAAATGTATATATATGTATGGTATATACAGCATTATTGTACATGCTAGCATACAGAGTTATATGGGTAGACTATAGTATCCTACTCAGCCGCTCAGACCGTGGTTCAAACAGTGCCGTCAAGCTCCTCCTACTCAGCCGCTCAGACCGTGGTTCAAACAGTGCCGTCAAGCTCCTCCTATTCAGCCGCTCAGACCGTGGTTCAAACAGTGCCGTCAAGCTCCTCCTACTCAGCCGCTCAGACCGTGGTTCAAACAGTGCCGTCAAGCTCCTCCTACTCAGCCGCTCAGACCGTGGTTCAAACAGTGCCGTCAAGCTCCTCCTACTCAGCCGCTCAGACCGCGGTTCAAACAGTGCCGTCAAGCTCCTCCTAGTCAGCCGCTCAGACCGCGGTTCAAACAGTGCCGTCAAGCTCCTCCTACTCAGCCGCTCAGACCGTGGTTCAAACAGTGCCGTCAAGCTCCTCCTACTCAGCCGCTCAGACCGCGGTTCAAACAGTGCCGGCAACCCATGCTGTTCTGTGAACATGGCTCGATCTGGAATCCGAAACCCCTGTACTGCATCGCGACTGTACTTGATCCGAGGTATAAAGACCATTTGTTGTGGGGTAAAAGCAGCGCACACACTAAATGATGTCGTATGAGCGTTCTTTTGCCTCAACGTATGCTCTGTGCTGCGCGTCCTGTCTCCATCATCAACTGTATAATTTTGCGTCAAAAGTAATGGTCTTTGTACCGCGGATCAAGTACAGTCGTGATAGCCCTCTTGGATACTGCAGTTCGCATATAGGACAAACAGGTCCACTGACGATGCGGTCTCCCAAGTACTACACAACACACTATCTCACCTTGACAGTCAGAAAGGGGGATATGTGAGATTGCTGTTCATTGACTATAGTTCAGCTTTCAACACCATAGTCCCCACCAGACTGGTTGACAAGCTGATCGATCTGGGTCTGAGCTCCGCCATGAGCGCCTGGATCCTGGACTTTCTAAGTGAGGGTGGGGGCTCATACCTCCAGCTATCGGGTCCCCCCAGGGCTGCGTTCTGAGCCCCCTGTTGTATTAACTGTACACACATGACTGTGTGGCCAGGTTCTCCATAGTGAAGTTTGCGGACGACACGTGGTGGTGGGGCTGATCTCTAACAATGAGAAGGCCTATCGGGAGGAGGTTGATGAACTGGCACGCTGGTGCCGGGATAACAGCCTACTCCTGAACATTGGTAAAACCAAAGAGCTGATTGTGGATTTTAGGAAAATACAGCAGGGGACACACACGCCACTGTGGATAAACGGGGCTATCGTAGACAGGGTGAGCAGTTTCAAGTACCTGGGAGTCCACATCACAGAGGAACACTCATGCAGCAACCGCTAAAACAATCACTTTAAACAAAATGTCACTTTAAATAATGGAAAAGTCACTTTAAAGGAAGGAGGTATTGTATAGTTTAGATACAAGTATAAAAATGGCAGAGTTAAAATTGTAAATTTTATATTGTATAGTAGTGTACATTGGAACCAGTTTCTCAGGAACTTAGCATGTCTTTTTTTATCATGCACATCTTGTGTCTTACCTATTTTCTTTTTTTTCTATGCCTATTTTATTATTGTATTTTGCACAATCGATGCGGGCATGCCCACCCGCATTTCACTGTATGCCCTGGTATGTGTGTGACAAATAAACCTCTTGATTCTTGGATATTGGAGGACCAATCAAGGCCGCTTTCCAGAGCTGGGACAGATGGCATATGTCTGCCCGGTCCACAAGCCAGTGATTAAGTTATTTATTTATTATATTTTTTATAGTGCTTTTTTGGTATAATGTCTGGTGGAAAGGAACATGTTCAATAGACTTAAGTTTTTTCATCACCATGTAATTTTGTAATTTAATTTTGAAAAGCATAAATCTGTCGGACATCTAGTCATCAATTCAACATTAGCTTTAGAGGTCCTAAACTCTGGAACACTCTTAAGTTCATCATTGAGGTCAACAACCTCCTATATTTAAAAAACAACTAAAATCTAATTTAATTTCATCATAAATCATCAACATCAAGTTACTCCTGTGCATCAGTGTTACATATATGGCTGCTCGTTATTTCTCTTCATTATATACTGTTCATATGTTATTCTCCTCTCCTTTGCCTTCTTGTACTTAAAAAGATTAAAAAATTAAAAAATAATTGTTATTGGATCGTGTCAATCTTCCATTTCTTTCGCTATAGTGTCTGACTTATGTCTCTGATCTATTTGATTTATTTTCTAGACCATGTTTACATGTATTTCGTTTATAGACAATGGGATGGGAGTGGAACTTTGTACAAGCCCTTTGGGCTTCGTTCCCTCCTAGCACTGTTTTATTTTTTAAATAATGTGCTAAATAAATAAACTAAACTAAAAGCAAAATGTATTTAATTGAATTCACGCAATGGTACAAATTCGCAAATAATTGAAGAAACACAGGTATTCGTTTCGGTATTCGGCCAAGCCTTTCCTTATTTCCTGTTTCAGGCAAGACTTTTTCATTTCGACGCAACCCCTAATCCTGGTTTTATCAGCAGGTAGCATGTTTGCATGACAGATTGATAAACTATTCTCCCGGGCATTATCTCAGACGGCGCATGGGGATAAGCGTGAGAGTGGATTCATCCCCCTTGTACACAGACGCTGAAATCCTTGCCCGACTTTGAAGGGGATTTCATCACATCCCACTGTGGGAGAACGGTGGGGGGGCGGGCCCTTGGTACCAGCCGGTGGGGGGGGGGGGCGGGCCCTTGGTACCAGCCGGTGGGGGGGGGGCGGGCCCTTGGTACCAGTCGGTGGGGGGGGCGGGCCCTTGGTACCAGCCGGTGGGGGGGCGGGCCCTTGGTACCAGTCGGTGGGGGGGGCGGGCCCTTGGTACCAGCCCTCCTTAGTCAGTGGCCCGGCCGCCACGGAATGGATCCACAAACTTATCCACCATCCTGAATCGGTGCATCATTTAATTTCAAACATTTATTTAAACCCGAAAAGGCTAATGAGGTTTCCCTCATTTACAGTCACGTTGAGTGTACAAGGTAAATGATGCATTTATATAGCAGCTTTTATCCAAAGCGCTTTACAATTTGTTCCACACATTTCTACCCATTCACACACATTCACAAACCGATGGGCGAAGGCAACCATGCAAGGTGCCGCCCTGCTCATTGGGAGCAATTAGGGGTTAAGTGTCTTGCTCAAGGACACTTTGACATGCTGCCCGGGAGGAGCGGGAATTGATCAGGGAACCTTCGGATTACCAGACGACTGCTCTACCTCCTGACCCACTGTCGCCCCATGTATACAGAGTTAAGCAAAAAAAATAAAAAAGGCATATCAAATCATAACAATAAGACAAGTAAGGATAACAATCAATTAAAACATGTACAACTTGATTGACAATGGTTGGAGATACAAGGTTTTAACCAACAGAGGGGAGAATCTCAAAGCCAGTCTGTCACAGACACCGATTCACTGTGGATGAATAGACTGTGCTTTAACTAGCATGCAGCGTTAATCTGTTTGATTAGCGGTTGACAGCGTGTTGTATCTGCACTCACAGAGGTCCTCATATCAATCCTGTTATGATTAAGATGGGGGGGGGTTTGACACAGATGTGTTTTTGAAATAATGCTCCCGGAAAGTGCACTGCACATTTCCATTCTGAATGTTCCATCATAATGCTTTGAATGTTACTAACGTCTCATATTACCACTGAGCACGGAGGCTCTGGTTTGCCCTGCTTGACGTCAGCGACACACACACAACCTTCTGGTCGAGCAGAACGAGTGGCGTGAACTCTTCTCTACATACAGTACACAGAATTTGTGTTTTGACCCTCTGAAGTCTAAGCCCTTTTTGGACGGGTTTGTCGGCGGCCGCTTTGGATAAAAGCATCAGCTTAACACTTTGAGTGCCAGCGACGTGCTATGTCGGTATTTCATGCCCCCGTTGAGTGCCGACGACGTGAATTGTCGTTTTTTTTTATTTATTATCGATCTGAATCCATATTTCATCAACCGAGTCTCCCGTTGGTACAGCAGCCCCTCTAGGAGCTCTGATGGGAAAATACCGCCCCCTATCGTCTATCCCTGTGTAACTGCAGGCCATTTGATTACACTGGTGGATCTGTGTGGGGGGGGGGGGCCTACTGGCTCCACTATGCTGGCGAGGGATCTGATGAAGAGGGAAGTGATCGCGAGATGGAAAGCAGCCTGGAATATATATTTACAGCAGCCAATAATCAATCAATAAATGCGATCGATATTTGGAATGGCGATCAGGAATTGGAATAATCTTTTGAGAACATCTGATCTAAGGTAAGGAGTCTATGTTACCAGTTTTAGGATAATCAGAGCTGTTTTCACTGATATATCAGCATGTGCCGTGTGTGTGTGTGTGTGTGTGTGTGCTGTTGAGGAAATAAGAGAATCGATTTCTCAGCTCGCTTCTATAGCGTGCATAAGTACACATATACTATCGATAATCTAGCGTTTATTTGAAAACGATTCATAAATAGGCCGACAAATGACAACGTGTCTAGTGTATTCGAGAATATTCCAATAAATGCTGTTTATGACGGAATCTTTCAATTTTCCTGAAGTTTTCGAGAAAACGATAGCTTTTCGAAATGCTATAAAAAGGATATGAACCGATTAAAAAACAATCCGTTTTGACAATGTTGACTGCAAACAAGTCATTGATAAGCGACGGGCAGATTAGACACATAGCCATAATTTAAAACATAGATTATGCGTTTTTAACACTATCATTGAAGTGGGCGGCGGCATTCAAGGGGGTAAAAAGGAAAACACGGCCGGCACTGAAAGTGTTAATGACCAAGTATAAATGTCACATTGTGTACCTAAGGACATCAGGCATCTGTGGCCTAAATGACTCTCTGTGACCCTGCCAGTTGAAGGGTCAGAGTTCAGCACAGTAGATACCTGGCTAGTGGCTACGATACGCTAATTAACCTGTTAAACTCTAGCCCTATTTTCTGAAAATCCGCCTGAAAGTACATGCCCAAGTAAATGGAAGATTGCTCCACTTCTACAAGGTCAATTTGCATGTTCTTGGTATCTAGGAACATCTATGGACCTCAGGGAATGCATTGTGTGTATTACTATGCTTGAGTAAATTGTGATGAAACAGAGGAGAGTATAAATCATAATTTTTCTTTGCATTTTTGATGGTGAATAACACCATGCTAACATTGAGGTCGGAGGAATTTCGCTCACTCAAGTGTACAAAAAATCTAAGCAAATTAATAAAGGGAAGATGATTAAACAGAAGGATTTGTAGATACAGTACTGAATTATAATCCATTTAAATTATACATTCAAAATTGTATTATTAATATTAACTATAAATTACCTTATTATGGCCAAGTCATACATCTATGGATAGGGCCAAATCTCCTCTTTCCAATGGCAGTGTTAAATCTGGATTTAGTCATTTCCTCACGTTTCTCTGATAAAATAGCGATAGAATTCACATTATTCCGAGAAATTCTTATTTTCTGAAAATGATTAAAACATCTTTGACTGCTGTTTTGATAGGGTTAGGGTCTTTACTCTTGGCTACATTTGAAAAAGAAACACAACATTAATTAATACGGTCTGTATTGATCGATTTATGAGAAAACAATTGGGGGAACCTTGGGCTTCAAGTTCAAGTTCTTTAATAGTTGTCATACAGAAGTACAGAATACTTTCATACAAAATGCTTCTTACTGTTACGCTCCAGAGACTGTGCTAGACAAGATAGTATCAAATAACATAATAACATAATATAGCATGAATTTAGAAGAAGAAAAATGAGGTCACAGTGTTCGGTATAGACATATGTACAATGTTCTGAGTTACCATATAATATACAATACACAATACTATGCAGTGTACTAATGTACAGTACTATCTAGTGCAAAGCAGAAATGGGATGAGGTACAATTTTAGGTACAATTTACAGTAAGGTGTACGAGTTGTAGTGCAATCCTTCATCCATAAATATAAAGTGTGGGGAGTGGGTGCTACAGTGTGTTTGTTTAAAGTGGGTGTGTGCTATAAAGTGTGTGGAGTGGGTGCTACAGTGTGTTTGTTTAAAGTGAGTGTGTGCGTGTGGATGTGTGTGCTATGTGCGTTTGGTGGTTGTTGTTGTGTAGTGTTCATTCATTGTTCGTTTAGCAGCCTGATGGCCTGGGGATAGAAGCTTCTTCTGAGTCTTTCTGTGCTCGCCTTGAGACTCCGGTATCGCTTGCCTGACCGCAGCAGTTCAAAGAGGCAGTTGTTCGGGTGACTGGAGTCTTTAATGATTCTCTTAGCCTTGCCCTTGCAACGCTTGTAGTAAATGTTCTGGAGGGTGGGGAGCCCCCCTCCAATTGTGCGTTCGGCTGAACGTGTCACTCTTTGTAGTCTGCTTCGGTCTTGTGCAGTGCTATTCCCAAACCAGGAGGTGATGTTGCCGGTCAAGATGCTCTCTATTGTACATGAGTAGAAGTTCTTAAGGATCTTCTGGCTGACTTGGAACTTCCTTAGGCGCCTGAGGAAGTAGAGGCGTTGTCGTGCCTTCTTCACAACACTGTCAATGTGTGTGGTCCATGTCAAGTCCTCGGATATGTAGGCTCCGAGGTACTTAAAGCTGTTGACTCTCTCAACCGGTGCCCCGTCGATGCTGAGGGGGCTGTAGTCCTTGACCCCCGACCTCCTGAAGTCCACAAACATCTCCTTTGTTTTGCTGACGTTCAGGGAGAGGCTGTTTTCCTGGCACCATCCCGCCAGGACCTTGACCTCTTCCAGGTAGGCCCTCTCGTCGTTGGCAGAGATCAGGCCCACCACCACTGTGTCGTCAGCAAATTTGATGATTGTATTGCTACTCCGCTGAGCCACACAGTCGTGTGTGTACAGGGAGTAGAGGAGGGGACTCAGAACACAGCCCTGGGGGGCCCCTATGTTGAGGGTGATGGATGAGGAGGTGCAGTTGCCTGCTCTCACCACCTGGGGTCTGCCAGTCAGGAAGTCCAAGACCCACTGGCAGAGGTCATAGCCCAAGCCCAGGTCCCTGAGCTTGGCTATGAGTATGGAGGGGACTATGGTATTGAATGCCGAGCTGTAGTCGATGAATAGCATTCTCACATAGTTCCCCTGCCTCTTGTCCAGGTGTGATGCTGCTGTGTGCAGCACATGGGATATGGCGTCCTCCGTGGACCTGTTGGGGCGGTATGCAAATTGCAGGGGGTCCATGTTGATGGGGAGGGAGGAGCAGATGTAGCCCTTTACTAGCTTCTCAAAGCACTTCATGGCTATGGAGGTGAGAGCTACAGGGCGGTAGTCGTTGAGGCAAGCAGGCTTGGATTTTTTGGGTACAGGGATAATAGTGGACTTCTTCAGGCAGGTGGGGATGACAGCCTGTTCTAAGGACAGGTTAAATATGTCAGTGAATACGGGTTAACAGTTGAAGCTACCTTCTAGTCATTAGCCAGGGATCAAAAGTCCCTACTCGCCTATCGCAAGCGGAGTCTGTGTCTCTGGGAAAGTGTTGAGCTTGGTAATGAGCGGTTTCCTCACGGATCTACTGAGGAACTGCATTTGATGAAAGCTGCTCCCGTTTACCGGCAAAGCACTTCCTGAGCGCCTTAGTTTTCGTCTATTGCAGTGTGTCCACCTCCACACTCAAAACCTACGCTCTGCACACAGCCACAACACCGTCAACAAACTCTCGTCTCATATCCGAAGATTTTACTGTGCTGTCTGACTTGAACGCCCACAGGTTATTTATTTATTTGATTGATGCTGATACGGAGTAATGATCAGATATTTGTATTTTCATAGATAATACAGCTGCACAGTGCACAAGTCAGTACAGCCAATCAAATGTAGGTCAAATATGCTTGGTTCTTTAATAGTTGTCATACAGAAGTACAGAATACTTTCATACAAAATGCTTCTTACTGTTACGCTCCAGAGACTGTGCTAGACAAGATAGTATCAAATAACATAATATAGCATGTAATTTAGAAGAAGAAAAAGAAAGAAGAAAAATGAGGTCACAGTGTTCGGTATAGACATATGTACAATGTTCTGAGTTACCATATAATATACAATACTATGCAGTGTACTAATGTACAGTACTATCTAGTGCAAAGCAGAAATGGGATGAGGTACAATTTTAGGTACAATTTACAGTAAGGTGTACGAGTTGTAGTGCAATCCTTCATCAATAAATATAAAGTGTGGGGAGTGGGTGCTACAGTGTGTTTGTTTAAAGTGGGTGTGTGCTATAAAGTGTGTGGAGTGGGTGCTACAGTGTGTTTGTTTAAAGTGAGTGTGTGCGTGTGGATGTGTGTGCTATGTGCGTTTGGTGGTTGTTGTTGTGTAGTGTTCATTCATTGTTTGTTTAGCAGCCTGATGGCCTGGGGATAGAAGCTTCTTCTGAGTCTTTCTGTGCTCGCCTTGAGACTCCGGTATCGCTTGCCTGACCGCAGCAGTTCAAAGAGGCAGTTGTTCGGGTGACTGGAGTCTTTAATGATTCTCTTAGCCTTGCCCGTGCAACGCTTGTTGTAAATGTTCTGGAGGGTGGGGAGCCCCCCTCCAATTGTGCGTTGGGCTGAACGTGTCACTCTTTGTAGTCTGCTTCGGTCTTGTGCAGTGCTATTCCCAAACCAGGAGGTGATGTTGCCGGTCAAGATGCTCTCTATTGTACATGAGTAGAAGTTCTTAAGGATCTTCTGACTGACTTGGAACTTCCTTAGGCGCCTGAGGAAGTAGAGGCGTTGTCGTGCCTTCTTCACAACACTGTCAATGTGTGTGGTCCATGTCAAGTCCTCGGATATGTAGGCTCCGAGGTACTTAAAGCTGTTGACTCTCTCAACCTTCTGGTAACTGAATAGCTCTGATTAAAGAAAAGAAATAGCCTGCATCACAGCTTTCCCTTAAAGGGGAACTATCTTATAAATGGCCTTGTTCAGTGTTTAGCATTGTTTCCTAGCTATGTGGACTTATATTAATATGATCTATGTCTCTAATTCTCATATTGGCGCATTCTTCCAATTCTCCTCTCACAATATTCACCCTAAGTAGTCATCTGAAAATGTGCTGATCTGTGATGTCAGAGAGACTCAGCTGCATGAGACTCACACACACTCCACACAGTTCCCACCGTGGTTGGAGCCCAGGCTCAAAACGGCTTAAGATCTTGAGGTAGAAAAATGCTGTTTTTGAGGACTTGATTAGAAATACAAAACAATGAATTAAAAAAAAATTAGAAATTACAGAGGTGTTCCATAAACTCACAGGAATTGTGTAAAAGTGCCCAAATAGTGAAAGAAATAGTAAAATAGTTCCCCTTTAACACATTCATGGCCAACCATGTATATATACATGTTTGGGCGCCATGCTTAAAACACAATGGGGGCCAAGGACGGAGATCTCCATGTTTCGAATCCATGCGTTGTGGACAGAGGCACGGACATATCCGTGGGAAGTTGTTATTGCTTTTATTCCATTTTAATAACCTATTCAAGGTCACCGAGCGGCACTGCAGATTTTCCCTACTCTATGAATTCGACAAGGTGCAATACCGGCCAGATCCTCTTAGGGGCGCTATCGCACTACTGCAGTGTGCCCTGTGGGCAAACGGATCAGTCTTTCTTTTTTCTTTCAACAGAGATTTCAGTAGCAGGATTCTGGATGTGCATCATGTAGCTTGGATTACGTGTCGAATCGCAGATTTCACCATGCAATAAGGGGATTTATCATCAGCCAATGGACATATCGATCTACCAGATGGCGATCGATAACGGGGAAATGCTCGGGGGGATCAGCCCGGACCACGGTAAGATCTTTTTCACGTAAATTACAGCCCGATCCGGCATTGTTTTGATAGCCATCCAGGCGATCGGCCTATGTGGCTAGTTAGACGAACACGGTTATTGGTAATCAATAATAATAAACGACGTCCCCCGCCCCCCTTTCATGCATACATGCTTTGGGATAGTCCCGATCATATGCAGTTTGAGTTATTTCTGTAGCATCTGTAAAACGGAAATGCCATTGGATATAACGTTAGCAGCTATTAGCTCTATATCTAGCCTTCCAGAAACTATACTAGTCCCAAATCCTGTATAACGCTTATATTCACGGCGCTATAAAATGAGAACCTATTGATGCATTTTTTTTTTCTTTAAGCCATTTTGAAGGGACGGTTTATGGACTCAATTGACAATGAGAATGGACAGATAGCAATACTATAAAGTATAGATTTAGCTCTACAAACACCCCCACGTTTGTTTACAAAAGCTGGCCCTCTACCATTATATTAGACGGGCCCGAATGGCCATCAATGTGTTAAAGGGCCAACCACGTATATATACGTGGTAAACTCGTTTTTGCTTTTATTGCATTTTAATAACCTACTCAATGTCACGGAGCGGCACTGCAGATATACCCTACTCTTGGGATTCGGAAAAGTGCATTACCGGTGAGATCCTGGTAGTGGCGCTGTCTCGAGAATGGAGTACTCCTTGTTTTCAGACCGGATGTAATTTTTTTTGATTCAGGCCTAGTTTTTCTGTTAGCCTGAAGCAAGGGCTTCAGCCGATCGCCTGGAATAGTTTTTGCGACGCCGAATTCAGTATGCAGTAAAGGAATAGTAGTAGTAGTAGTAGTAGTAGTAGTAGTAGTAGTAGTAGTAGTAGTAGTAGTAGTAGTAGTAGGTAGATGAGTAGTAGTAGTAGTAGTAGTAGTAGTAGTAGTAGTAGGTAGATGTGTAGTAGTAGTAGTAGTAGTAGTAGTAGTAGTAGTAGTAGCAGTAGGTAGATGTGTAGTAATAGTAGTAGTAGTAGTAGTAGTAGTAGTAGTAGTAGTAGTAGTAGTAGTAGTAGTAGTAGTAGTAGTAGTAGTAGTAGTAGTAGTAGGTAGATGTGTGTATACATGTGCACGATTATTTTCATGGGCTGTGCACGCACCACACACACACACAGACTTTGGTCTAGCCCTGATGTAACATATTGTTGTGACAGTTCTTGCGGTGACACTTTCTTTGAATATTGACCAAGATGGGAGTAACACTATTTTTCTATAGAAATATTTCATAACTTCTTCTGTGTCACACGGCTTCTTGATTTTGATGTGGTCAATATGTCACAGCTTGACATAGCTTAATTTGTGTATCTTTCTGTTTTCTTTTTAATTAAGACTGATGGACATTTTGTGCCAAGGCTTACTAAGCACATTAACCTGTGCTTGCTATATGAGAGGCAGCCTGGACTGTGAACTTGAACTAATTGGGGAGGGGTAGCAGGCGGTTATTGGTGGTGTACTATTTGATGTTATGTTGTGCGCCTGCCCCTCTCCCATCATTCTGCTGTTTCTCCAAGCACTCGTATATGATGATGAGGATAACATCCCCGGTTTTAGCCTTGGCGATAAAACCAGGAAGGAGATATGGAATGGCAGACCAGTTCCCACGTGGTGTCTCACTCTCTACACGATGTCCCACTCTACACAATGTCTCACTCTACACAATGTCTCACTCTACACAATGTCTCATCTCTTCACATCATCTTCAACGGTCTTGCAATACTCTATAACAGTGGTTCCCAAAGTCGGGGTCGCGACCCAAAGGTGGGCCGCGAGCAGCCACGGGTGGGCCGCGAGATGATTAAAAAAAAAAAAAAAAAGAAAAAAAAGAAAAAAAAAATGTCAGGCCACTGAACTTAGAAGCAGGCCAGGACAGTGTTTCTAGTTGTATTCTAAAATGTGACTATATGGTTTTATATTAACTTAATAAATAAACAAAAACGGAAAATCTACTTATTTCAACGAACATTTCAAACTAAATAACAGATTATGCACATAAAACGCTGAAAACAACCGAAGCAACAACAGTATTTTAATGAGGCTATTATTATTATCATTATTATTTTGCAACAAGTTAGCCCTCTCATAAATAGCACATATAAATGAATAACTAACTTGAACTAACTTAATAGGATTGAAGTGATATTTGGCTTAAAAAATCGGTCGCCTGGCAAAAAAAATTAAAAAAAGCCTGACGACGTGCATTGGGCCGCGGCTCTCTGACGCCTTATTTTCTGGGCCCTGGCCTGAAAAGTTTGGGAACCCCTGCTCTATAACACCAATCCAGCCTTCTTCAACCCAACCACCACTCAGCAAAACCAGTTAAACGACTTGACTTGGGAACCCTCTCCACTTCATCTCTCCCAAGTTAAGTAACATTTCATTCTGCCCACAAATTGGATGTTGGATATTATACTGTAAACAAATGTTCCAGTCATTCAGCTCTCCTCTGACAGGCCGACACCTCGACTACAACCAGGAAGAGTGGTTCTGGATGCAAGCTTTCCCCGGTGGCTTTTTGCCCATTCCCATCTGCAGTAGCGGAAGACAGTTACTTGTGTGGACTAGCTGTGGCTAAGTCGCCTCTGTGCTGTGTTGTACTGACCCAGGGTCAGCAGAGCCATTTTTTTTTAAGTTCAAATCACTCCTTCCCTGTTTTTAGTCTTGTCTCCCCGCTGGTTGTACCTTTCCTTCTTTTCCTTTCCTTCGTATTTTGGGGTATACTTTGGGGTATTTTGTGGTACTTTGGGGGTATTTTCTGGTACTTTGTGGTGATTAGTAGGACCCCTCATATATCCTCCCACAGCAGTCTGCTCTAAGCCACAGGGTCCTACGGTTCTACCGGTTATATGTTTATTTCTATTTGCACCCACTGTGTCTGTCTACTCTATCTGGGAAGCTACTACCCCCCCCTTCTTTTATGTTTAGGCCAATTCAGGTCGACCTGTGACAAATATTCAAAGGAAGTGTCTAATAGAATACTTGATATTGGCAATACCAAATATCATATGTACTGTATAGACCCAGTATCTGAATAAAAAAAAAAAAAAAAAAAACAATAAAAAAATCTAACCCTAACTAACCGTACTGTCATGCACTTGTCCTAATAAACTAACCTACACTGTAGCACTCAACACTTTGATGAACATTGTTGCTCAGCTGATAGAGTTGTGCCCTTCCTGATGGCTTGTCATACAGAACTTGTAAGTCGCTTTGGATAAAAGCGTCAGCTAAATGACTAAATGTAAATGTAAATGTAAGTGGTGCACAACCAGAAAAGCCTCAAAACGGCTTAAGATCTTGAGGTAGAAAAATGCTGTTTTTGATAGAGCCATATGAAATCCGCGATCACGGAATCGCGGACGGAATCGCGGAATTGAGCAATAAAAATGGAATCAACTGTAAAAAAAAAAAAGAATAAATTATAATTTTTTTTCTTTTTTTTTTTTTTAAATGTTGTGGGACTTGTACAGCACTTTATTCAACTTTGTCAGTGCTGTAAAGTTTAAACCTTTTTAAATCTTAGACAAACAAAACACTTTGCTTTCATGAAATATTGTAAGCCATCATTTGAGGCTTTATAAAAGCAGCACAATGAACACAAATCTGTCAGTGTTGAGTCCGACCTCATCTTAAATAACAAACAGCATTGCTTGTTGTAGTTAACAAAGAGAGGCAGAGTTGATTTTGCAAAAAAATATATATATCATTTATATTTTTATATTTTTTAATAATCAAAATTTATTTTCATATTCGAATCCCATGCCCATCGAACGAAGCTTCGAAGCTTCGAAGTATTTAAGACAGCCTTATTAAATGGACTGTTATATCTTATTAAATTGTGGACATTTATTCATTCCCACTTATTAGACACTTTTTCTGATGGTAAAATGAGCGTACAAAGCTAAATACAGAATTCTGAAATATTAAAACGGAAAAAACGGAATTTGGGAAAAAATAAAATGGAATTTGGGAAAAAATAAAACGGATTTCATATGGCTCTAGTTTTTGAGGACTTGATTAGAAATACAAAACAATGAATTAAAAAAAAATTAGAAATTACAGAGGTGTTCCATAAACTCACAGGAATTGTGTAAAAGTGCCCAAATAGTGAAAGAAATAGTAAAATAGTTCCCCTTTAACACATTCATGGCCAACCACGTATATATACATGTTTGGGCGCCATGCTTAACACAATGGGGGCCAAGGACGGAGATCTCCATGTTTCGAATCCATGCGTTGTGGACAGAGGCACGGACATATCCGTGGGAAGTTGTTATTGCTTTTATTCCATTTTAATAACCTATTCAAGGTCACCGAGCGGCACTGCAGATGTTCCCTACTCTATGAATTCGACAAGGTGCAATACCGGCCAGATCCTCTTAGGGGCGCTATCGCACTACTGCAGTGTGCCCTGTGGGCAAACGGATCAGTCTTTCTTTTTTCTTTCAACAGAGATTTCAGTAGCAGGATTCTGGATGTGCATCATGTAGCTTGGATTACGTGTCGAATCGCAGATTTCACCATGCAATAAGGGGATTTATCATCAGCCAATGGGCATATCGATCTACCAGATGGCGATCGATAACGGGGAAATGCTCGGGGGGATCAGCCCGGACCACGGTAAGATCTTTTTCACGTAAATTACAGCCCGATCCGGCATTGTTTTGATAGCCATCCAGGCGATCGGCCTATGTGGCTAGTTAGACAAACACGGTTATTGGTAATCAATAGGGATGTCCGATATTATCGGCCGACCGATATTATCGGCCGATATCGGCAGTAAAATGTGATATCGGAAAATATCGGTATCGGTAAAAAAATAATAAAAAAAAAAATAATTTTTTTTTTTTTTTTTTTTTTATACATTTATTTAACCTTTATTTACCCAGGCAAGCAAGTAAGAACCAATTCTTATTTTATTTATTGTCAAAAGTATGCATGTTGGTTTAATTCAACAACAAGAGATATGTAATGTTAATTTTTACTTTTTTAATTATCATATTTTGCACAGATAATGCTTACATTTAGAAAGCCTTTTGAATGCATCCAGTGAAATTATTAGTTACCTGAAATTATTCAGTTTTTTTGGGGGGAAACCCTGCATATATCGGTATCGGTTGATATCGGTATCGGTATCGGTATCGAAATTAAGAGTTGGACAATATCCGAATATCGGTATCGGTAAAAAAGCCAATATCGAGCATCCCTAGTAATCAATAATAATAAACGACGTCCCCCGCCCCCCCCGCCCCACTTTCATGCATATATGCTTTGGGATAGTCCCGATCATATGCAGTTATATGACAAATATTCAAAGGAAGTGTCTAATAGAATACTTGATATTGGCAATACCAAATATCATATGTACTGTATAGACCCAAGTGGTGCACAACCAGAAAAGCAAAGGGAAGTATTCTGAGATAACCTAGTGAATATCTGTTTCATGCTGGTCAGTATTCCGAGATAACATAGTGAATATCTGTTACATGCTGGTCAGTATGTAAGGGATAATGTATAGCTACGAGGTCATTGTCGCAAAATAATTGACCGACACAGAGTTTAGAACACAGAGGCGCAGCCGAGGTGTTTTAATTGTCAGTGAAGGTAAATTATTTTGCGACAATGACCGAGTATAGGCTATACATTATCCCGCTTATTACATGGCTAACTTACTAACAATATACCTAATTCATTTTACACCATCGACAAGACGAGATCAAATGCAGACGCAGTTGTTCTGTGGCTCTGTCAGCCCAAATAAAGTGATTATTATTATCGGCAGCCGGCAGGTCTGTGGTCTGATTGCACTGATGACTGAGTGGGTCTGATTGCACTGATGACTGAGTGCAGCTGTGCATATGCTGAGCAGCACTGATACAGTGTGTGTAGTGGGCTTGATTGGTCCAGCTGTGCACAGCGGTCATTATTGCTCGGCAGAGGTCCGTTATCGAGTAATAACGGACCTCTGACAAGCGCTATTGACCAATCACAATCAAGCATTTCGGTGAATGTTAAAACGCCATGTAATAATCTGAGATAACATAGTGAATATCTGTTACATGCTGGCCAGTATTCTGAGATAACATAGTGAATATCTGTTACATGCTGGTCAGTATTCTGAGATAACATAGTGAATATCTGAAACAATGACAATCCGTACCATTAGAAGAGACCTGAAGACCATAAAGGGTGAAAATGTCTCCTTCACGATAGCAGCGGTCGGGCAGCCCGAGAAGCAGTATAGCATTACTAACGCCTTCACCAGCCACGACATAGGCCTGTCACAGTACACCTACCCCATCCCAAAGCTGATGGAAAAATACGTGCACCTACGTCAACTACCTATACCGCTCATCGACGGCGCCACCCCGACCCTGCTCATAGGATCCGACCACGCACACCTCATCGTCCCAACGGACCGGGTCCACATCGGGCCCAGAGGCTGTCCAGCAGCGGTCAAGACCCGCCTGGGTTGGACACTACAAGGCCCCCTCTCCGGGTCTTCCAACCGACCGACAGCCACTCGCTGCCTCCACTCAAGGATAAACGAAGAAGACACCACCCTCTTACAGCACGTCGAGAGGCTATGGACATTAGACAAGATGCCCTTTAAGAATGAAAAGAAACTTGTTCGCTCAAAGGAAGACACTTATGCCATAACCCTCCTCGAGCAGAGGACAAAGAGAGTCGAGGTCAATGGAGTGATGAGATACGCAACTCCACTCTTGAGGCGAGAGGGTATGCCCACCCTCCACGCCTCAAAAGAAGCGACAGAGCGATATCTACTGAACACCGAGCGGCGTCTAGCCAAAGACCCCACTCAAGCCACTGTGTACCGCGCTGAGATTGACAAGCTGATCACAGCGGGACACATAAAGAAAATTGACATTCAAGAGGCCGACCAGACGATCAAATCATGGTACGTGCCCCACCACAAGGTCCACCACAACGGCAAGGATCGCATTGTATTCAATTGCAGCTACCAGATCGGACTACAGAATCTGAATAAAGAACTCTTGCCCGGCCCAACACTCGGCCCCTCTCTCCTCGGCGTACTACTACGTTTCCGCCAAGACAAGGTGGCCATCAGCGGCGACATCAAAGGGATGTTCCTGCAGGTGCGACTAGTGGAGGAGGACAAGCCCTTGCTGCGGTTCCTATGGAGAGAGAGGATCAAAGATGAGCAACCATCCATCTACCAATGGGAGGTCCTCCCCTTCGGAACCACATGCAGCCCATGCTGTGCTACGTTCGCACTGCAAAAACATGTGACAGAAGACCCTGAAGCTGACGAGGAGGTCAGACAAAGTGTAGAGAGGAGTTTCTACGTGGACAACTGTCTGCAAAGCGTCTCGACGCCAGAAGAAGCCGAAGCCCTCCTACTCAAGCTCCGCGCCTCACTGATCAAAGGCGGCTTTGATCTCCGGCAGTGGGCCAGCAGTGACCCTCAAGTACTTCGCAGCCTCTCCCCAGAGACAAAGGCAGCAAGCAGCGAGACCTGGATGGCGACCATCCCAGGTGAAGCACAAGAAATGACATTAGGCCTAGTCTGGCGCTTCAAAACAGACTCGCTACATTACAAATACACACCCCTGACCACGGAGCAGGGAAGGTCGACCCCTCTAGCGACCACCAGACGGAGCGTATACAGAACACTCGCAAGGCAATACGACCCGCTGGGGTGTATCCTACCTTACACCACCCGGGCGAAAATGATTGTACGAGAGCTGTGGGACAAGGAACAGGGCTGGGACGACCCCATACCCGAGCACCTAGCTTCCACCTGGAGAGAGTGGGAGAGAGAACTCAACTCGCTCCAAAATGTGAACATACGCCGAAGCTACTTCCCACCCACAGTGCGGCTGGAGACGTGCCAGATGGACCTGCACGTCTTCAGCGACGCCTCAGAAGTGGCCTACGGCTCGGTGGCTTACTTGCGGGCCCGAGAGGAGGGAGGAGAAATACACACAGCCTTCATCCTGGCTCGCTCAAGGATAGCCCCCCGCAAGCAACAATCGATCCCGCGTCTAGAGCTCTGCGCAGCTCTGGTAGGCGCGCAACTCGCCACGTTAATCCAACGTGAACTCACCATCCCGGTGCAAAGAACAATCTTGTGGTCAGACTCCATGACCGTACTCACATGGATCCAGTCCGATTCTTGTAGATACAAGGTCTTCGTGGGAGTCAGAATCACAGAGATCCAAGACCTAGTAGGATCAACGTGCTGGAGGTACGTGGACACGAAACAGAACCCAGCAGATGTCATCACACGGGGGATGTCCCTAGATGACCTCACACGTCACAATATCTACAGTGACGGTCCTGAGTTCCTCAAGCTCCCGGAAGAAGAGTGGCCTAACCCCACCCCTCAGGAGGCTAGTCAAGAGGAGGCAGAGATCAAGAAATCTATGTTCTGTGGGTTGACGCACACCCCAGTCCCCACTGACCCTAACATAGACGACTGCCTCACCTTTGAGAGTGCGCAGCTAAAGACATTCCTGTGGCACCACCCTGAGGTTCCCCCCACTACCGACATTAACGCAGCTAACTACGAAGAGGCAGAACTCCTTCTGCTACAGCGAGCCCAAAGAGACTCGTTCCCCGACGAGCTAGACTGCCTGCAGGGAACAAAGCCAGTCCCGTCAGACAGCAGACTGCTCCACTTGGCCCCCGAGCGCGACACCCATGGCCTCATCAGGGTGGGTGGTCGTCTGAGACGGGCCCCGGACTTAACGGATGACGTCAAGTTTCCTATAGTCCTCAACAGCCGACACAAGGTCACTGAGCTCATCATAAAGAAATACGACGAGGATGTGCACCACGCTGGGGCAGAGAGAGTCTTCGCTGAGATCCGACGTCGCTATTGGATACTGAACGGAAGAGAAGCAGTACGTCGCTTCCAGCGGACTCGACCAGACTGTCGCCAGTGGCGAGCACAGCCCAGTATACCCAGGATGGCCGACCTGCCTCACCGCCACACCCGACCCGTGGCGAGGCTGATAGAATTGCCGAGGCTCCCTGACTCCCCTGATGACGATCATGACCCACTGACTTTGTAGATTGCCCTACTCCCCACAACAGACATTGAGCAGTTGACTGGACTATTAATCTGTCTTCCTTTTAACTAATTAGGTGCGGACTAATTAGGAGGCGGCTGTTGTGAAGGGCCAGATTAAACTGAATATATATATGTATCGTTTGATATACCTTGTATATTATTTGTATATATACACGGAATATCCCTTTACCTGCGTACAGACCAGAGTAATATTCGCTCTCCTATTGGACAGCGGCCCCAGGCGCCAACGACCAAGCCCCCAGCGGCAAGTTCAAAGGCAACTCCGGGCATGTCAGTACATGCCCAGAGTCTGCGTAGTAATACGAGACAAGAACTGAGGTTGGGACAAGATATTCACCTTACGTATAAATACGGCGCAGGTGTAAACAGCAGTAGTCTTACCAAAACCTTAATGCCTTCACCACGAGTCAACGTGCAGTGAAGTGGGCAACCTTGCATCTAAATAGAGCATTGAGAACCGCGTGCGAATAGAATGTTAAAGTGTCAGAGTTTAACGCAGTAACGTTGAGTTCGACTTAATCTAATGTGAAGTAATAGTCGATCATTTATTGTGTATCGTGCGGCTACAGTTCTTCCGTGACCAGCATTACCATCGGTTCGTCGTGTATTTAGCTAGTGCATTTATCCAGGCGGTGCGGCCTAAATCCGTGCCCACACCCGAGGAGTCCTAGGCGAGAACCGTTGGATATGTACACAGGAGAATCGACACCGGCGATTGCAGAACCATTTCTGGTTGGATTATATTGCTTTGGGACCGTGACCACCGGAGAAGAGCACCGTTGATTCCACTGTCGTTTGGGATTTAACCTCGTGAGGATCACCACTCGGGCCCGCCTCTTGGAAGGGGCTGGCTAGCTGTCGTCAATGCTGTCGAGCATATTGGATTACAACTATTGCTTTGTCTGCTGATCAAGGGACTACAAGCACCGGCTCCTGTATCTGGAGCCTCTTTATTCCTCGTTGACCCAGACTGGGTACCCGAACATTCCTCTACCCCTCCCGGCCTTACACCCCGGAGGGAACCCAGTGTCTCCTGTTGGTACCGGTGTGGCCCATGTAATTGCTATACCACAGGTGGCGTCAGCTTAGACCCATCATAGTATTCCTACTATTCTCATTGACTTATGCTCTTGACTGACTTTACGTATGTTCTTCGCCATACAAGCGCGAGCCTAATTCTCAATCTGTAACCTAACGTTGCTTAATAATAATAAATAACCCTCCAATATAATTTATGTGTCAATGCCGTATTCTTGTGTGGGTGTTCACCATATATATTCATGTACTGTATGGCCAGTAATTAAAGTACATAACTAGTAGTGGTTTAATATATCACAATCTTTAATACAGTCAGGGTTTTGTAACCCCTCAGTTACAACACCCATATATATTAATTATATTTCAGTGACACAACACAAGGCTACACCCAATATCATTTGAAGTATTTGTAACTCAATGTGATGCCATTTCTCTGGAACTGATGCAACTGCGATGTTTAGGCAACATAGTGATGGAGAAGCAATATAAGGCGTTCCTTCTAAAGACACAGCCAGTCTGAAGGTAAAGTTTGAGACTGAGATCACCACTTCACCAAGTCTCCACGATGAAGCAGCCGCTCCAGATATTCTTCTTGCTCTGCCTCATTGCTCCTCGAACCTGCTTCGCTACAATAGTCACTAGGTTCACCGACTGCATCGACTTCTTTGTTGACGACACAACTCCGGACATCCCGGGGATCCTCCTGGACGGTGCCATCCAGGATCAGAACGTCTACAGTGGCCTCTGTCAGATGTGGCCTCTGTCAGGTCCCGGCTCAAAGAATCAGTTTGCAACACTGTACGACACATCAAGAAAGATCCCAGTGTTTTCTGCCTACACCTACACGGGCAAGCATGGTGGTAAAATCAAACGACCAAATTGGAGAATAGATGCTGAGGTAACCTTTCATTATTATGCTTGTGTTGTTCAGTTGAATTTGATCATGAAGTTAAAAAGTATAGTTTGGGGAGAGATATTTGTATACATTTGCAGAGCTTGTAATTGGTATACAAAACACATTTATTATACATGTAATTATTATTATGATTTAGTACTGCATTCCATTTTGTGTCATAAATCAAAACAATGTAGATGACATCACATCTACACTATATGAAACACTATTTCTGTTAATGTCATTATTACCTTGCAGCTTAAAAAAGATGAACAAGCCACACGTGCAGACTACGAACATCAATCAGAGATAGGTTCTGAACACAAGGTCAACCGGGGTCACATCTTCCCGGTGCAGCACGCACACGATAAGGACTCTGCCCTCTCAACCTTCACCCTGACCAATGTCGTACCCCAAAAGCTCACTTTCAATGGGGGGAGTTGGGGGAACATGGAAAACTATGTTAGGGACCTTATGGATAAATACTGCAAGGACAATAACAACAAACCCAAGGCCTATGTAGTGACAGGAGCAGTGCCTGGTGGGGAAAAAATGAATAATAGGGTCTGGATCCCTAAGCTAATGTGGACGTCCTTCTGCTGTTACAACACAATGCTGAAGAAGTGGGTGTCCAAGGCTCACTGGGCTGATAATGTTGATGAGAAAGTGGGGAACGAAGCAACAACGATCATTAGACCAAGATCCCTCACTGATCTGCACGAGGAACTGAAAAATCACTATCCTGATCAGAAGGGCAAGACCGTCAAGGTGTTTCCAGACAAGTGCCTGCATGATTTGGATGGAATCCCATATCCTGCTCCCACTTCAGATACAACAAGAAGTAGCCATGACAACGCTGTGTGTGACAGTGCACCAGACAATGTCACTTGGTATACAAAATTGTACACTCGAGTTATGAAAACCTGCTTTATTATGTAAGGGATCATTGCATCCACTGTCACCACATCCAGCTAATCACAGTGAATAGTCTCACAAATCAATGTACTTAAACAATGTAATGACTAACTGCAAAATAAAAAATGGTTTGAAGTGAATTTTGAGACAAGATCCACTGATGTGCTATGACACTGCCTGGCCAGATGTGGTGGCAGCTTTGGGCCTTGATTGGCAGATAACAGCCGTATGCAAACACAACTGGAGACAAGCTGTTTCTAAAACCATGGGGGAGACCTATTTCTCTGTTCATGCTATACAAGTTGCCTTTAATCAGTCCATGCCATTTCCTATTAAACATGTGTAACATCTGGCCATTTGTTTATTTTTGCTTTAGTCATTTTTATGTAGGAAATGTGTTATTGTTTTTTTATTTGCAGCATTCTTTGTGTGGTTGGCAATAGCTTTCATCTTCCTGTTAAATGTTGATTTTCAGTGTATTTCTTATTCAATAAACTAAATGTGAGCATAACTGAACAAGGAAGTCCTTCTCTTAATCTGAAGCTAGACTAGGTTACAGTCTAATGAAACAGATGAAGACGCTGATCACCAAATTAGATGTAAGACTACAGTATATAAGAGTTCAGCTAGAGACTAATGCAAGACTGCATTACCTCATGTTAAATTAGGACAGCCTTTCCCAACCCTATCCCAACTCAGAATTCGCAGTTGGAGAGGAATTCTGAGTTGGAATATGTTGGGAAAGTGGCATGTGGCACATCCAGGTGCCAGCCTTGTAGTCCGTCTGTATAGAGCAGGCTCGGGTTTTAGTCCGTCTGTATAGAGCAGGCCCGGGTTTTAGTCCGTCTGTATAGAGCAGGCCCGGGTTTTAGTCCGTCTGTATAGAGCAGGCCCGGGTTTTAGTCCGTCTGTATAGAGCAGGCCCGGGTTTTAGGCTGTCTGTATAGAGCAGGCCCGGGTTTTAGTCCGTCTGTATAGAGCAGGCCCGGGTTTTAGGCTGTCTGTATAGAACAGGCCCGGGTTTTAGTCTGTCTGTATAGAGCAGGCCCGGGTTTTAGGCTGTCTGTATAGAACAGGCCCGGGTTTTAGTCTGTCTGTATAGAGCAGGCCCGGGTTTTAGGCTGTCTGTATAGAACAGGCCCGGGTTTTAGTCTGTCTGTATAGAACAGGCCCGGGTTTTAGTCCGTCTGTATAGAGCAGGCCGGGGTTTTAGGCTCAAATCTGCTTCTGCTGGACATTCAAATAATAATAATAATAATAACTTTATTTGTATAGCACCTTTCATACAGGGGATTGCAGTTCAAAGTGCTTTACATCACTAAGAAATAAGACATACAATCAGTACAAGCAGCAAGAGCAAAGCATAAAGTGGGATAAAATAATGCAGATATATTAATCAAATCATACCGCACGTTCCAATAGGCTTCTTGAATTTCTGTCATCTGTTACAAAACATGATAAAGGTCATAGTATGCACCCAGCGGATATGGGGTGAATAAATAAAAGTAAAAATAAGTAAAATAATAGCAAGGGTAAAATGAGCAGACATATAAAATCAGTTTTTCACATTATGATCTAACATCCCAACAGCAACAGGCCACTTTGTTTATGGTTTGATTAAATTTTAGTAGAATAGAAAATACATGAATGATGAAATGAGCACGTAAAGTGTAGACATACTATAAAATCACAGTTTTTTTTACAGTGCAATAAAATAGTTCTGGATTACTGTTTGTAATGTTTTAGTAGGGACTTGCTGAGCCGGATGATCAAGCTCTTTGAGCAACATGATGTGTACCTCAGCAGATCACCGTTCATCTACATGCAAAATGACATGTTTTAGTTGGTGAGTTCTGATCATGTAGGGAAATCATTGAACCCTTGCACTGAAGAAGAAAAAGAAGAAGAAGTGTATTTGGAAATGTATGGACAGCCCATGTATTTGCAGTTGTGAAGTGAATCTAAATGACTTGAAGTGGTGAAGTACTACAAGTGAACAAGTTTGTTTGTTTTGTTTATTTACACATTATAAAAACAATTACATATAATACAATATAATCCACAAAGAGATGTGAAGGAGAATTGCCTTAAGCCTTTCACTACCACACTACAGAAGGTTAACCCTTTACTATCACACTATAGACGGTTAACCGGGGGAGGGCTCTTTTTATAGACAAATAAACAAACCTGAAGATGATTCACTTGATAAACACTGAGGATACCTAACTTATGAAATAGAGGCTGAGAAGAATGACTTCGATGTACACAGCTGATTATTTTTAGAGCTAGTTTCTGCAGACAGTATATGGGCTCAAGTTTGGTCTGATGAGTACTATCCCAAAATAAATTACAGTAATTGATATATGGGTAAACCATAGAGTAATATAACATAGTGGCAACCTCAGTGCTCATCAAGTGACGTGTTTTCCCAAGAATGCTAATACTCTTGGCCAGTTTTGTAGTTATGGCTGTGATATAAGATTTCCATGATAAAGATGCATCAAGCAGAACACCAATGAATCGTGTAGAACACACCCTAGTTATGGGGATGTCTTTGATCACTACTTTAGATGAGGAGTTAAAATGTAATCTTTAGTGATCATTTGTTGCATTTAAAGTTGAACCAAATTCAGACAGTCATTGATTGCAAAGGATATTAAATACAATTTTATTTAAGTGTATGTTCTTTTGTACAAAAAAAGGGTAAGTGGGCCTAGTTCAGATTTGGGGACATAATGACATTTCAGAGAATAACAAACATGGCTCTGTTTGTAGAGCAAACCTTTGTACCTGTCATGCTGTGCCATTCGAATCAGAGAGAGTGCATCAATTCAAAAGACAGTATTATGTTCTTATGAATACATATGATACAGAAATGAAGTGCATATAGTGAAATGAAATATCTATCTAATTATTTTAATCGATTCCGTGACAATCATTCATACTCCACTAGAAGGAGCAGTACGGATTTTATTCTGCCAAAATGTAACTCCCTAATGGGCACAAATACTTTTTTATATTCTGCAGCACTGGAGTGGAACAAGCTTCCAGTGGCCCTGAAAAACATCGAAGAGGGGGGAAGTTTTAGACGTGCCACAAAGAAATGGCTAGCCAGTGAAGTATAGAATAGCCACGTCTAGGAAGGAGAGGTTAGGGAGTGTTTTTTTTAAAAAATTTATGGGGTTGCTATATGTTTTATTATGATGCTCTGTTTTTTATTATGATGATCTATGTTTTATTATGATGCTTTATGTTTTATTATGATGCTCTGTTTTAGTATGTTTTAATATGATGCTCTATGTTTTATGATGTCTGTCCATGTCCAAAATCAGGGACCATGATGGAAATAAGTGCTTGCACTTTCTCATGTTTTTATCCCTTGGATGCTGTCTTTTACTCCACAATAAAAATCAATCAATCAATTATAGATAATTTGCTATTGTATTTAGAAATGACTGATAACATATAAAACTTTATTTCATAGAAGCTATTAGATACCAAACTTATTTCCGTTGTACTGTACTTGTGCTGTATAATGACAATACATTTGTAATTACAATTGGCAATCTAATGTAATCTAATATATATTTTGTTTCATGGATATTTGTATAAAAGTGACACTCAATTGGATTGAAGATAATTTAGAATACCTTTATTTAAGCTACTTAATTTAGTTAACAATTTACTATAACAACTAGCAAGGGCTAGAAAAAAGCATGATACAATTGTGAGGTACCACCTCTGCCTGGTTTTGAGGCCCAGATAGTTGAAATGTCTAATTGTGTTGTGTTGTACCCCTAACTGAAAGTATTCTCCCGGTTCTTTGTTCTGCGAAAAAAAATATATATCTATTTGAAATGTAAATATAGGGGGGGGGGGGTCAAGTAATTTCAAACAAAACATCTCACCCCAAATTAGCCCTTAAAGTAACCTATTAAGCAGACACAGCAATATCGCTGTGCTTTTACACAGGCCCTCTGCTGTCAAGGTGATTTATGTACAGCAACACTATTATAATCTCCCAGCTGTGAGCCACGATGCACTGACACAGCCTACAGACAAGCCTGGGGACTGGGACTGCTTGTATGTGCGTGCACGTGCGTGTGCGCGCGCGCGCGTGTGTGTGTGTGTGTGTGTGCGCGCGCGTGTGTGTGGTGTTCACACGTATGTGTGCAGTATGTGTGTGTGTGTGTGTGTACAGACTGTGAGAGAGAGAAAAGTGAGAGTTGAAATGGAGAGGAAAAACAATCACAAAATAAATGTCTGAGTTGCTTTGCTCAATTCTTGAGTAATTCCTACATTTCCTACAAATCCAAAAGGACATATTAAACAGTCAAGAGGTAGTGGTGTCCTCTTGACGGCAACCATTAAGTCCGGAGTTGTTCCCACCTTAAGCCAGAGTCACACCGCCCATCAAAAAACCCACCCTGAACCTCATCGTCATAGAGAACTATTGCCCCGTCTCTCTTCTCAAAATCACTTGAACGCGCTGTATCCAACCAGCTCGCTGATTATCTATTACAAACGACCTCCTAGACCAAAACCAGACAGGCTTCAGCACTGACGGCCCTCATACTGTAGCAGTCACAGAGGCTCTTCACTTAGCTAAAGAGTGAAAGGCCTCTCCTCTGTCCTGACTCTCCTGGACCTGTCAGCAGCCTTCGACACAGTCAACCATCAGATCCTCCTCACATCCCTTGCAGGAATGGGAGTTGTAAGTTCTGCGCTGGCATGGCTGCCATCCTACCTTGACCATCCATACCATTAATACAACTTACCCTTCCTGCTGACTTGTTGTTCACAATTTGTAAGTCGCTTTGGATAACCTGATATAGCCTGAATTTCCCCAAGGGGATCAATACAGGAATATCTTATCTTATCATCAGCTAAGTTACTAATGTGAATGTAAATTTACCGTTACATAGTGCTTGTGTGGTTTATGTTTATATTTTGTATATATATATTAACACTTTGTATGCCACTCACGGCTTTTCTCGGGTTTACCCCCCGACCGTTGAATGCCACGTCACGAGTATTCTCGTTTATTTATTTTTATTTTTTTATTAGCGTTCTGAAATCATATTGCATCAAGCGAGCCTACCGTTGGAGATCCAGGCACCGCCGGCGCTCAGATGTGAAAAAAGCGCCCCCTATCGTCTCCCAGATGGTAAATCACCCTTTTGGATTGGACTCAATGAAAGTGAATGGGAGAACGGATTTCTGACTCCACATTTTACTTCTCACTGATGTAACCGGGGTCTACCAGAGTTCATTCTGGAGCCTTGGTGCCACGGCGAATATGTGTTCTACTGTACACACGGTGGCTCAATACAATTATCGATTTTTTCGAATGGCGATCGGAAATTGGAATAAACCATTTGGATACCATCTGACCTCAGGTAAGGAATCTATGTTATCAGTCTTAGGATAATCAGACTCGTTTTCACGGATATATAAGCGTTTCTCCTATATGTGATATAGCTGTTTTGACTGTAAAAGCCATCAGGAAATAAGAGCAGCAATTATCAGCGCGCGGCACGATGAGAACGTTCTGGAATATTCCAGTAAAAGACGATTATCATAGAATGTGTTGTTTTTTCCGTGAAAACGAGTGATTTTCAAAATGCTATCAAACTGAAATGAAGCGATAAAAATACAATCTGCTTTGACAATGTTGACTGGAAAATAAGTCTTTGATAAGCGACGGGCAGATTAGACACATAGCCATAATTTAAAACATAGATTAGGCGATATTAACGTTAACATTGGAGCGGATTGTGGCATTCAAGGGGGTAAAAAGGAAAACACTGCTGGCAATCAAAGTGTTAAGGCTGTCAAAATTTAATGCGATATTAACGCACAATTCTTTTAACGCCACTATCTTTTTTAACACGCAATTTCTTTTTTTTAACTAGACTTCACTCAGGTGTATTATTGATACTCTCATTGATACTATGTTTGTTTCTGACTCAAAGTGTGTGTGTGTGAGAGAGAGAGGGGGGGGGAGGAACTGTGAGTCCTCAGCCCTTGTGTGGGTGAATGTATTATTTCATGCACACTTTATTCATTGTTTTAAATTATTATTTTCTTTTAAGTTATTGTGTGCATCACTCGGTTTTGAATTTTATGCAAATTTGCAATGCATGAGGGTCATCCTTTTGTGTTAAATGGCTGCATAAAGCAAGCATTTGTTGACTCTCATGTTGATAAGAGTATTAACACTTGAAAAATATCAGTTTATGGTAGATTTAGAACAGATACAAAATATGCGATCAATTTGCTATATATATATTAACTTACCTTATGTGTCAAGCTGAGCCGAACCCTTGCTGACCCTGGTCGATAGAGTGACAGGGAGGGAGGGAGATCAGGGGTTCATGCTTCCGCCAGGCTTAGAGCCAATGTTCTTTTCACAGAGAGGATAGACTTCAGCGTGAATGAATTGTTCCAATTTTTACTCGATTAGTCTGGGCGAGCACCGTCTATGTCTGGGCCATAGCCAGGAGCCATCAACTATCAGCTCTCAAAGCAACTCATCCAGCCGTGTGACTGTAGCCAGTATATTGAATAAAGCATTTGATACAGTTGATCATCCCTTGCTCTTTACACAGATTATTTAGTATTGGTTTGGATAGTGTGATTGGTTTGAGAATTATTTGTTTGAGATGCAACAGTGTGAAGGAACAAGCTGCTGAAGATCAGTAGTGGGTGGTGAGCTGGATAACCTAGTGGTGGTGGCTGAGAGGAGGATGAGGAAAAAGCTAGAAGCTATCCTGGTGAACCCCTCTCACCCCCTCTACGAGGAGCTAGCCAGAATGAAGAGCACGTTCAGCCTAAGGTCCACACGATCGCGGGTATTTTTGACACCGGGGTTTTTTAAATTATTCAAAAAAATAAAACTCTGTCCACACGACTGGTTTAAACTCTGCACAGAGTGACGTCATATACATGTAGTACAATGGCAAAGCAGTAGGTGGCGATGTAGTTCAAACATGAAGGTCATTTCAACCAACCAGAAGGGTTTAGAGTTAATACCGGAAACTGACCTGAAGCCTGGAACACAACATCCCTCCTTGCTCACAGCCAAACAATTCTACAGTTTGCAGCTAGAACAACGTGCAATAAACAAAAAAGGATACATTCACTGTGTGTTCTGCCTCATTTGTTGATGAAATAAAGCCAACATCGACACAATTTACCACCAAGAGCGGAGTTTAGTCTCACAAAAAGATTGCAGATTTTGTTAGCTTACATGCTAACGTAATAGTGTAGTAACGTTAGGGCTAGAAGTAGAATTAATGGATGTAAACGTTATTTAACACAGTGCAGATGGGTATAATACAATACGGCTCAATACAAACAATTGTTAAGGGGATGCAGTTAAGGGATGTTATAGTTGGGACTGGGTTCCTTATAACAATAACCCTGTGCTAACTTGCTATTGTTTGCGACAGTCTGCCGTAAACATGGGAAATAATTGCGACAGCTCTGCCGTAAACACTGGAAATAACCTCGGTTACTATGCCCACACGCACCCACTGTAACCGGGATGCGCGCAAAACTTCACCCTGGACTCCGGTTTTCAAAGACCGCGGTTGCAGTGTAGCAAAACCCCGGTTGTGTGTGGGCGAACAGTGCAACTGTGCACATACAACCACGGTTACATTAAACCCAGCGTTCGTGTGGACAGCCCCTTACTCACCCCCCCCCCGACACACCACAAACCACCGGGGCTGGTCCTTTATACCGGCTGGATCGGCCGGTCCTGCTGCCAGAGCTATCACTGTCACAACTCAGGACTTGAGAACTAGAGACTCACATCACCGTACCGCCTATCTTGTTTCTTTGCACTAGAGACTCATATCACTGGACTCTAACCACTGGACTATCTTGTGTTCGTACTTTGTATATTATTATACTGTATTTGTATCTATACCTTAAATACAAAAGGTGTGCCACAGGGTTCAATTTTGGGTCCCGTCCTCTTCAGCATTTATACCTTACCTAATGTGTCAAGCTAAAACAAACCCTGGCTGATCCTGGTAGACAGACTGACAGGTAGGGAGGGAGATCAGAGGTTCATGCTTCTGCGAGGCTCAGAGCCAATGTTCTTTTCACAGAGAGGATAGACTTCAGCTTGAATACATTTTTCACATTTGTACCCGATCAGCCAGGGCAAACACGGTTCATCTTAAAGCTGTAGTGGGGTGTGACTGTAGCCAGTATTATGAAGTAAATTATTGATACAGTTGATCATCCTTACATGGCCATTGTTAACTTAAAATTTTCCTTTAATGCCCTCCAGGAGGCACTTGTTAATCTTAAATATGTGCTGAATGCAAGTAAAACAAAGTTCATGCTGTTTACTAGAGCCATACATATTGAGTTCCGTCCACTGTGAGTGGTTCTAGCATTGAGAGTCACTCAGTATAAATATCTTGGCATCTGCCTCAATGAGAAATGTAAATTTAAATACCATATAATAATAATAATAATGATGATAATAATAATAATAATAATAATAATAATAATAATAATTATTATTATTATTATTATTATTATTATTATTATTATTATTATTATTATTATTATTATTATTATTATTAATAATAATAATAATAATAATAATAATAATAATAATAATAATAATAATAATTTGTATAGTAAGTAAAGTAAGGTAAGCAAGGTTTATTTATATAGCACCTTTCACAGACCAGGGTCACAAAGTGCTTCACATGTAAAAACATCAATAAAGTGCAAGGATAGCAGCATGTTAAAAAGAAAGTAATTAAAAACGTGAAAGGAAAAAAAAATAGATAAAAAGGCATAAAAGATGTACACAGACATAGTTAGCCAAAAGCCTGTTTGAACAACACAGTCTTTAGCTGCTTTTTAAAAGTGTTTACCGAGACCACAGATCCTAGGTCCATGGACAGAGCATTCCACAGCCTGGGGGCCACGGTTTCGAAGGCTCTGTCACCCTTTGTCTTTAATCTAGACCGGGGGACAGCCAGCAAGCCCTGGTCAGACGACCTGAGGTCGCAGATGTAGGCAGGTGCCTGACCATGGAGTGCTCTGTAGGTGATGACCAGAACCTTAAAGTGAATTCTAAATTTCATGGGGAGCCAGTGAAGGGGAACTAAGATGGGAGTGATGTGGCTGAATTCTGGACCATTTGTAGCCGGCCCAAGGTGGACGCATCGAGGCAAGTGAACAGGGAGTTACAATAGTCCAGGCGGGATGAAACAAAAGCATGAACAATCATTTCCAACTCAGCCTGGGACACAAGAGATTGAAGTTTTGCAATATTACGCAGATGGAAAAAACAGGTACGTGTCAGTGACCTAATGTGGTGATCAAAGCGCATTTGCTGGTGAAAGATAACACCAAGGTTTCTGAGTTAACTTAGCATCTATTCATACAATAATTGCAGCTCAAAGTGCTTCACAGTAGAAAAAAGTAGATATGTGGCAAGCTGCAACAGAAACAGGTCCAGGACCAGCGTTCCTTTGATTAGTAGGGAAATTATCATTGAAGCAGTTTTCTTATCAGTTTTGGACTATGGTGAGTGACTGTATAGACATGCTGCTGCGTCCACTCTTAAAACACCACACTTGGTACAGTATCACTCTCCCCTCAGATCAGTTACTGGTGACAGGTATGATACTCACCATTGTCTCCGCTATAATACGGTCGGTTGATCTTCTTGAGGCACAATAATCATTGGCATTTGTTTGTTTACAACCCCTTATTGGTCAACTACTGTACCATCTTACATCACAATGTTGCTGGATTGGAACTGTGGACCCTATCTGACTCACTCAAATTATTATATTATTATATATTTGTTTATTTTGTTGTTACCTTGTTCCTCTGATCTCCTTCCCCTTAGCTGCGTCCCTCTGGCGCCTTGGGTTTCCTGAAAGGCTCTATACCAAATCCAAGAACCTTATTATTATTATTATTATTATTATTATTATTATTATTATTATTATTATTATTATTATTATTATTATATTATTATTATTATTATTGGGCGGCTACGTGGCGTAGTGGGCAAGGCGCTCGCCACGAAATGCTGGAGACGCTGGGCTCGTCAGTTCGAGCCCAGCGCTCCACATTTGCTTTCAGTTTAGCTGGTCGTCCGTACTAATACACATTGGCCGTATTAGGGGGTGGGAAACTGATGGGTGGGGATCGGGCGTTGTGGACAGCGACTCCTACAGGTCGGTTGGTGCGCCTGCGCAGTAGAATCAGGAAGTGTCGGGGGCAGCGCGAGCCTCCCACGCGTTACTCCTCGCCACTGAGAGATCGAGCTGCGCAGGTGAAAAGATGCGACTGCTGTTACCTCAAGTACCAGAGGGGATGTAATGACTTTGACTTAGTCCACATTGCAGCCGGCTTGTGGGAGGCAAGAAACAGCGTCCGTGACAGGGGAGGGTTGAATTGGATGATACGAAATTGGGATGGGAGAAAATATAGAAAATGGGAGAAAAAGTGGATAATTTTTTTTTATTATTATTATTATTATTATTATTATTATTATTATTATTATTATTATTATTATTATTATTATTATTATTATTATTATTATTATTATTATTATTATTATTATTGTATTCAAAGGTCCACCAGCTTGTTCTGAGCTTGAAAGGTCTGCCCTTTTCCTGTTGACGCTCCTGCCTCATGGCACATCCTTCAACGCGCGTCAGAGATCAATACGCCTCCAGCCTGTGCGCGCGGTTCAATGCCGCGATCGCTAACCGCCGCCTATCAAGTCTGTGTGAGCGTTTTAGATGATTTTCGTTGTGTTGTTTTTTTCATCACGTCGTGTTTTTAATTGCGACTCGTCTATTTTAACCGCTCCAAGTTTTCAATGAAGGTTTTTTTTTTACGATGACAGCTGTGGCAGACTCTGCCCCCTCTCGAGTGTAATAACGGCGGAGACGGGCGTCTGGCCTCCTCGCAGGTGTAATAACGGAGGAGACGTCGGCCGTCTGGCCTCTCAGGAGCGGGGGTTGACAGGCGGGTCAGCCAGGCGCCCCCGGGGGCGGCAGCGTCGCACCTGCATGGGTGCCACCGGCGCGCCGGAGACGTCTCAACTAAGCATGTGTGGCACGTCTGTCTCTGCACCCGCGACGTGCCGAGTCACCAAACACACACACACACACACACACACACACACAGTACACACACAGTACACACACACACGCAGTACACACACACACAGTACATACACACACACACAGTACACACACAGTACACACACACACACGCAGTACACACATACACACACACACACACACACACCACACGCGCGCACGTGGCTCAACCTTTCCCTGTACACAAAATCAGGTTAGGTGTGTGAAATATTTATTCTGTGCACCTGGTGGCGGCTCATCTTTCATTTCATTACATTTCAGACATGAGCCTCCATCCTTCTGCCATGTGCTGCTAGTGGGCCTGGCTACAGGAAGAGAGAGGGGTGGGGGGGTAGAGAGAGAGAGAGAGAGAGAGAGAGAGAGAGAGAGAGAGAGAGAGAGAGAGAGAGAGAGAGAGAGAGAGAGAGAGAGATAGGAGAGATATATAGAGATAGGAGAGAGAGAGAGAGAGAGAGAGAGAGAGAGAGAGAGAGAGAGAGAGAGAGAGAGAGAGAGAGAGAGAGAGAGAGAGAGAGAGAGATAGAGAGAGAGAGAGAGAGATAGGGGGGAGAGAGATAGAGAGAGATAGGGGGAGAGAGATATAGAGAGATAGGGGGGAGAGAGATAGAGATAGAGAGGGGGGGATAGGGAGAAACAAGGGGGATATAGATGGATAGATAGAGAGAGAGCGAGAGAGAGAGAGAGAGAGAGATAGAGGGAGAGAGAGAGAGAGAGAGAGAGAGAGAGAGAGAGATCA
>NW_028169056.1:2500-15060 GCF_963971535.1 Notolepis coatsorum | reverse complement strand
ACCCGACCCCGTGACCTCCGAGACGCTCTCGCAGGGGTCACGACCCCGTCGTGGCACGGGGCTCTCAGCGTCAGATGGGGGGGCCCCTCTCGTGTTGGTTTGGCCTCCATGTCCCGACCAGTAGGAAAACATACAAACCTACAGCCCCATAGCCCCCCACATCCCAACACACAGTCCTAACTAGTACAGCAGTCTATGGTACAGTACCTAAACCTACAGCCCCATAGCCCCCCACATCCCAACACACAGTCCTAACTACAGTCGTCTATGGTACTGTACCCAAACCTACAGCCCATAGCCCCCCACATCCCAACACACAGTCCTAACTACAGTCGTCTATGGTACTGTACCTAAACCTACAGCCCCATAGCCCCCCACATCCCAACACACAGTCCTAACTACAGTCGTCTATGGTACTGTACCTAAACCTACAGCCCCATAGCCCCCCACATCCCAACACACAGTCCTAACTACAGTCGTCTATGGTACTGTACCTAAACCTACAGCCCCATAGCCCCCCACATCCCAACACACAGTCCTAACTACAGTCGTCTATGGTACTGTACCTAAACCTACAGCCCCATAGCCCCCCACATCCCAACACACAGTCCTAACTACAGTCGTCTATGGTACTGTACCTAAACCTACAGCCCCATAGCCCCCCACATCCCAACACACAGTCCTAACTACAGCAGTCTATGGTACAGTACCTAAACCTACAGCCCCATAGCCCCCCACATCCCAACGCACAGTCCTAACTACAGCAGTCTATGGTACTGTACCTAAACCTACAGCCCCATAGCCCCCCACATCCCAACACACAGTCCTAACTACAGCAGTCTATGGTACAGTACCTAAACCTACAGCCCCATAGCCCCCCACATCCCAACGCACAGTCCTAACTACAGCAGTCTATGGTACTGTACCCAAACCTACAGCCCCATAGCCCCCCACATCCCAACACACAGTCCTAACTAGTACAGCAGTCTATGGAACAGTACCTAAACCTACAGCCCCATAGCCCCCCACATCCCAACACACAGTCCTAACTACAGCAGTCTATGGTACTGTACCTAAACCTACAACAATACGCTTAATTTCCTGCGTGAGTACCTGTGTACCTGCGAGGTGAGTCCCTGTGTGTGTGTGTGTGTGTGTGTGTGTGTGTGTGTGTGTGTGTGTGTGTGTGTGTGTGTGTGTGTGTGTATGTGTGTGTGTGTCTGGGTGGGTGGGTTCATTACCGTGATGGTAAAGGTTGCGTGCGTACACCGTCTATGCCCTCATGTGTGAATGTGAGAAATGCCGTATTTCAGGCTCCGGGCCCCTTCTCTTACGCTCGGCGACACGTGACACTGTCGGCATCCTGTAGGCGCTGAAGGGAAAGTTCTAGATGTGACCCGTCGATAGCAGCCGGTGTGACGCCGTAGAGACAGTGTGTCACATGTCGAACAGAGCGGGGTGACGTCTCCTCTGCCGATGGACCAGATACAACAACGTGTCCTTATCTCTTGGAACCCATTCTGCTCTGAACCAAAACCGCTCTTCTGGTTGTAATGATTCGAATACAGTTGGCCCATTTGTAAAAAGGCGGGAAAAAAACGTCAAAAAAGGTGATCCATGGTCCAGATCCAGGGTCAGTGGATGGAAGACGTTTGCAAGAAGCCGCATCACAACATCGCTTTGACCAATCAGGTGAGCACGAAAACCCTCTTTATTCATTTTATTTGATTTCCCTGTCGCCAAGGCGCACACATGAACAATATCGATGTCGTGGTCGACGTCAAAAAGTGTTTATAGGGTTTGTACGTTATTTTTTTTTTATTATTGATCTTTTTCCCCCTCCTTTTTCCTCCGATTTTCTCCCATCCCAATGTTAGTCGTATGCCAATTCCCAATCCCCTTCCTGGTCGCTGCGCACTTACCCCCCACAGTCGGTCTGGGAGAGTGGAGGCTACCACGTGCTTCCTCCGACACACGTCCAGCCAATCAACCGCTTCTTTTCACCTGGCAGCGCGGACTCTCACTGAGAGGGTGTAACGTGTGGAAGGATCACACTATCCCACTTAGATCCTATCCGCGCTGAGCAGGCGCCCCGACCGAACTGTAGGAGTCGCTGTTTACAACGACCCGGACCCACCCCGCCAGCTTCTCCCACCCTCTAATACTGCCAATTGTATTAGTGCAGACGGCCAGCCAAGCTGGTGACAACCCCGGAGCTGTGAGCTGGATTCGAACAGGCGAATCCAGCCGCTCCGGGGTTTGGTGACGAACGCAATCTCCGTTACACCACCTGACCGCCCAGGGTTTGTACGTTATAATATTAATGAGATTCGTCGCAGTATTCATCTCATGCCTATACAGTACTCACGTCCTCTATCCTCCCTCCGTACACATGGATCAGCAACACATGGGACCGGGGCGCGACAACTGGAGACGTTTAGTCCGGCGCGCGGAGAGTCGATCCGCCGCCACGTTTACAGAACGCGCCTCAGAGTCACTTATCCTCCCCAGAACAAAGCCGAGGTCGGACGCGATATGCGGCGTGCGTACGCGCCGTTCGGTCCTTATCTTGTTTATTTGATGGAGTTTTTTCAAACGCAAAAATTTTCTTTAGATGGTACCGTGGACCTCTGGGCTGAGATAAGCATCGGATGCAGACTTAATTGCCTGAGATAGAAGCTTATTATTTCCATTAAACAGGGGTACGGGGCCTGGCTGCCGGTCTTACCCTCACCGCCAGACTCTCTCTCTCTCTCTCTCTCTCTCTCTCTCTCTCTCTCTCTCTCTCTCTCTCTTGTCTTTATTGACGTGGAGATGACTGTGGGGGGTGGGGGAGAGGTGAGAGGGGGAGAGGGGGGGGTGGGGGAGAGGTGAACAAGCGTAGTTTGGTCCTGGAGAGAAAGTTGGAAAGTCTGGCAACAATTGGAATGTAATGAAAGGGTTTGAAGGTCTTTTCCAGATAATGCTTAGCTAGTGATCTTCTTGCCACCAGCGCACCTTGTTTTACGACGAGACGGCACCCCCTAATAGGCAAAAAACAATATTTGAATAGATATCACTATGAAACCTTCCCAGTTTGTTATGTACATAAAAACGAAGATGAAAATGTATTGCAAGTTTTCTCTGCATTTTATGTTTATATATTCAAATGAGGCACTTCCTCGTTAAATACGCGCAGATTTGTATGTATCGCCGAGTCTTGCATCACGAGAGAGAAAAAAAAAAGGGGGGGGGGATTTAGGGGGTACTGTTTCGCCTGAAATGGTAAATGGCTGCATTTATATAACAGCTTTTATCCAAAGCGCTTTACAATTTGTTCCTCACATTTTTACCCGTTCACTCACACGTTCACACACCGACGGCGGAGGCGACCATGCAGGGAGCCAACCTGCTCATCGGGAGCAATTAGGGGGTTAAGTGTCTTGCTCAAGGACACTTCGACACGCTAGCCGAGAGGAGCGGGCCTTAACCCTTTCACTGCCACACACGACACAGGCCAGTTAACCCTTTCACTGTGACAATACAGAAGGTTACCGGAGTCTCATGGCGAGCACAGAAAGACTCAGAAGAAGCTTCTATCCCCAGGCCATCAGGCTGCTCAACGAACAATAAACACTATGCAACAACCATCAAATGCACACAGCACACACACGCACACACTCACTTTAAACAAACAACACACTGCAGCACCCACTCTCCACACTTTAGATCACCTAAACACACTTTATATGTATTGGTAAAGGATTTACACTACAACCCGTACACCTTACTGTAAATTGTACCTAAATTGTACCTCATCCCATTTCTGCTTTGCACTATATAGTATTGTATATTAGTACATTGCATAGTATATTGTATATTGTATGGTAACTCAGTTACTTCTATTCTGCATCGAACATTGTACATATGTCTATACTGAACACTGTGACCTCTATTTTTACTTCTATTTTTAACATGCTATACTATTTTATTTCATACTTATCTTGTCTAGCACAGTCTCTGGAGCGTAACAGTAAGAAGCATTTTGTATAAAAGTATTCTGTACTTCTGTATGACAACTATTAAAGAAACTTGAACTTGAAACTTGAAACTTGGTTAGCCCTTTACTATCACACAACCGACGGCCCGGTTGTGTGATGATAGTAAAGGGCTAACCTTCTGTCGTGTGGCAGTGAAAGGGTTAAGTGCGGACGTGTGGGTTTACACCTCTCTGTGTGAGTCTGCGTGTGTACAGTGCGAGTTCGTGAAGACGGCTGGTTCATGAAGAAGAAGACAGACTTCATTGTCAACATGCACACGAGGCCATTCAAACGTGTCTCTCCTCACATCACTCCGAGCTACATATACAGGACTCCACACGCGTGTGCATTTCGTCACAGAGGTCAGAGGTCGGGGTAACACTCTGCAGTGCAAACGCCCCCCTGGGGAGGTTTTGGGGTTCGGTGCCTTTCTCAGGGGCACTTAGGCGGAGATGGTTGGCACCATGGGTGTAATACCAGCTATACCCTTCAGTCACCGGCTCCGAGCTGGAACACACCCTCGTGTTGGTGTGTCGGGGACTTTTCGGTTACCGGTCGGCAGTGTTGTTGTAGTCGAGTCGCTAAATCTCGAGTCCGCGTTGAGTCTCGAGTCACCAAAGAAGAGCCTGAGTCGAGTCAGAGTCGAGTCCCCGTTACCCTAGTCCGAGTCCGAGTCCGAGTCGTCGAGGTCGAGTCGCCTCCACGCGGGCAGTGAAGGAGCGGACGTACAAATAAAATAAGGTCTACGTTGCATTTGACATTTTTACATTTAGTCATTTAGCTCAGTGGTTCCCAAAGTCGGGAGGGCCGCGAGATGTTTTTTTTTGTCAGGCCACTGAACTTAGAAGCAGGCCAGGACAGTGTTTCTAGTTGTATTCTAAAATTCTATTCTATTGTATTCTAAAATGTGACTATATGGTTTTATATTAACTTAATAAATAAACAAAAACGAAAAATCTACTTATTTCAACGAACATTTCAAACTAAATAACAGATTATGCACATAAAACGCTGAAAACAACCAAAGCAACAATAGTATTTTAATGAGGCTATTATTATTATCATTATTATTTTGCAACAAGTTAGCCCTCTCATAAATAGCACATATAAATGAATAACTAACGAACTAACTTAATAGGATTGAAGTGGTATTTGGCTTAAAAAAAAGAAAATAAAAAGCCTGACGATGTGCATTGGGCCACGGCTCTCTGACGCCTTATTTTCTGGGTCCCGGCCTGAAAAGTTTGGGAACCCCTGGACTAGCTGAACGCTTTTATCCAAAGCGACGTACAAGTTCTGTACGACAAGCCATCAGGAAGGGCACAACTCTATCAGCTGAGTGACAATGTTCATCAAAGTGTTGAGTGCTACAGTGTAGGTTAGTTTATTAGGATTAAGTGCATGAGGTAAGGTTATTATTATAATAAATTTTTTCAGATATTGATTGAAGCAGTGTGTCTTTAGTCGACGGCGAAAGATTGGACGGGTTTCGGCTCCTGACCGTGGTGGGAAATTCGTTCCACCGTTGTGGGACGAGGACCGAGAATATAGACATTAAATGTCTAACAGCGGTGACCGTTTCAAAGGAGTTTATTTACTTTGTGACTGTGCAGCTTTCTATTGTGGTGGTGGAGGTTAGGTGCACTTTAGTCTGTGTTTGTAAATAAGTAATGTTTTTTTTTGTGTTGTTTTTTATGCTGTGCGTTTATGTGAATGTTGATTAGTGGTAGTTGAGCTATGGTTATAATTATGTTGTCATTTCGGATGTATGGAGGCACTGTATGCTTGGTTAAAGTTGTGAATGGAGGTGTATTCATTCACATGTGATCCAGGGACGTAGCGAGGAGTGGGCTGTAATTGGTTGAGATACGTCACGTGGTGTCAGTGAAACAGTAAACAAGAAGTTGCGGGGAATTTGACAGCAGCGAAGGGAAACGAGTGAGGACTGGTGAGTGAATGTGTGTAAGCGATTTGTTTTAAGAATGATAGTAGTATTGTGGTAGTTATTGATTGGATGTGTGTTTTGTTTCAAGGTTTGTAACCTGTTGGAGAAAAGAATTAAAACCGTTTTACAACTGAGTGGCATCCTGTCCATCCCTTCACCCCAGCAGCGGGAGTAAAGCTGCACAGTTACAAACCACGGGCGGCGGCAGAAGAGTGGCTGAAACGCGCCGTCAGACAAGGACAAAATAACCGAGGGATATGAGGTACTCCTGTGTCGTTGTAAATGGAATAACTCGCGCATCAGACCATACGGGTCAGCGAGCAGGAACTTTCACCTGGTTCAAATGCTGATACAAGCAGCTGACACAGCTGAGGACGCTAACGCAGCTGAACGAGTGAATGAATGAAAACGTTGTTTGACAGATGTCAGTGCTAACTACAAATGCGATCAGGAGTAATGCCAAGCTACTGAAACTGGCTATCAAATAGCATACCAAAGCTAACGTGGACAAACAATGAAGGCAGTTGATTGTTTGTTTGAGCATTTTATTAACAGATTGGAGAGTGGGTGCAATACAGTGCAGCTCAGTGCGCACGGTTGCTGGGGGGATGTAGACCAGAGAGGACTTTCGTCTTGTTTACATCAGGGTCCCCCATCCAGTTGAGGATAAAAGCTATAGTTTGTTTACTAGCCCTGCGATGGTGCCAATCATATTATATAGGTGTATGCTGATTAGTAGCCCTCTAATTTCAAGACCTTTAGCTTAGTTTGAGTGTACCTGGGTGGCAAGCCGGCGGGAGAAGGTGAAACCTACTCCACTTTGTTTATTTGTATTGTTTTCCATTTTTGGGCGGTATCCCTGGGGGGACCTCTGGTGAGCCTGGTAACGCCGCTGAAGACTAGTTAGGCTAGGATAGTTAGGGAAGTAGCTTCTGAGCTAGTTTAGGCAGCTAGAGAGGGCGGAAGACACAAGGTAGATAAGGAGTTACGGGTACGCTCAATTAGGTTATTATTTATTAGGTTATTTATTATTACAATTATTTATTTTATGGTCAAATAAATAATAAATAAATAAAAATAAATAAAAATGGATCAATTAAAGAAAGAGAGGGCCAAAGTGAAGGCAGCTTTCACAAGAAAGGCCAACAGCATTTTGCGAATGGCGCCAACTATGCTGCGAGAGGAATTGAAAAGTGAGTGGAAATCCCTTTCTGAGGACGCAGAAAGGCTTCATGCAGCTAATTATGTGTGTGAGGCCTGTCTGATTGATGAAGCAGGCGACATGGAGGCTGTGGATGATAAAGCCAAAGCAGACTTGGAGAGGGTAACCATAGAGTGTGATACAACATTAAAAGAGGTGAAGCAGGCAATCCATTCCAACCTTTGGTCAAAATATGCAGAGACCGAGCTAAAAGCAGCCATTGGACGGGCAGAAAGAAGCTATGAAGGTGCGGGAGAAGTTAACCTGGAAACAATCACCTACGAAAATGGTAAAGAACAAGTCACACTCTTGGAATCTCTCATCACCAAGGCAGAAAGTCTGCTAGCTGTCTGGGAAGGGTGGATCCCTGAAGGCGCTGCGTGCGAGGTTAGAAAAAAGCTGCAAGTACTGGAGGACAAGAGAATTGACCTCTGGCGAAGGTGGGTGGTTGAATTCGGCAGGGTCCAGAAAGAGCAGGCTGATAGAGCCATTGAAATCAGGCTAAAGGCCGCCTCCGACATTGCAGAAGCTGAAAAAGGAGCCGCTGAGGCTGAAAGAAGAGCCGCCGAGACCAGGCTAAAGGCAGCCGAAGTTAGCGCTGGGTCTGAGGAGAGGGCCGCAGATGCCAGAGAAAAGGCAGCTGAGATCCAGTTGGTAATGGCAGAGGCCGCCGCAGAAGAGCGTGCCGAGCTGGCTAAGGCGCAGCGGAAAGCATGGGAGGTAGCACACAGCGCTAGCATAGCAAGCCTGGAAGCGAGAGGCTCACAAGCAGCAGCCATACAGAGAGTTCGCCTTCACCCAATACAGCTACCAAAGTTCAATGGTTGCATGAGAGACTTTCACCGTTGGCGAAGAGACTGGGAAAACCTCCAGCGACAGGGAGATCCATCTGGGTCAGCCGAAGTAAAGAAATTCCAGCTCCTAGACAGTGTGGAGGAGAGAATCATCAATGGCGTTAGGCTCTCAAGCTACGACACAGCTCATGATATGTTTAGGGTCCTTGAAAACCGGTTTGGGAATAAGACCACCATCGCCATTCAGATAATTGAAGAGTTGGAGAAGTTGCCGGTGGCAAAAGGTAACCAGCCGAGAAAAACAATAGAGCTCATCCAAGCTGTTGAGAAGGCCCTTACTGACCTGACAGACTTAGGAAATATTGGAGCTATAAAGAATCCACTTGTTATCAAAGCTATTGAAAGCAAACTGCCTGAATGTGAGCTGAGAAGCTGGCTCACCTTTAAAGCTGCACCTGTGAACAATGTCACCCCTGAAGGCCACTTTGACGCTCTCCTAAAATTCTTAAAAAATGAAGAAGTAGTCCTTGAGGCGTTGGTGCAGCTAAGACCCTCAGAAGTGTTCGAGAAGCCAAGCAAGCCAGAGTGGAAGACGTTCACACGAGCAACAGGAATGGTTGCGACTGGAGAAGAATGCAGCGTGTGTGGAGATGAGGAGCACGGAGGCAAAATGTTCTTCTGCAAAAGGTTCAAAGCGCTCAGTCTGGCTGAGAAGAGAGACGTCGTCGAAAGGAATGAAGCCTGCCAGAGATGTTTGACATCCCATCAGAGGGATGGAGAATGCAGCGACAGGTTCCTTTGCAGGAAGTGCTGCCAAAAGGGAGAGACCTCCGACCACCACTACCTCATGTGCTCTGCAGAAGGAGGGCAAAAAGGAGAGGAGAGGAGAATGGGAAGGCAAAGGGTGGAAACAAGCGGCGTAAACACAGGAACACTCTCAGAAGAGCAACAGAAGGCACTTGCTAACGTCTCCCCCGAAGCAGCGGACCAGATTTTAAGGGCATTCACCAACCAAACAATGTCAATGAGCACAAGCAGTAAGGGTGGTAGTCTCCGTGGAAAAAATGGCCTGAGGGAGCATCCTGTGCTTATGATGATCATGGAGGTCATGACAAACGGAGGGCAAACTATTGGGACCCTAGTAGACCTTGCGTCCGACACCAACTACATAACCCACCAAGCTGCCAAAAGACTCAGACTGAGAGGGGAGAAGATAACGTTGGTTGTGCATGGAGTTGGTGGGATGAAAGTGAGAGTCAAGACAGAAAGGTACCTGCTCAAGGTCAGGATGCGTATTTCAGAGGACACATGGAGTCCCCACCAGATAGTCTGTTATGGCCTGGATGAAATCGCCCGAGCAGGCAGAGTCGTCAGCCCGAAGCAGCTTAAAAGATTCTTCCCAGAAGTCAAAACGGAGGAGCTGGTCCGGCCAGAGAAGATCGAGCTCTTGATCAGCCACCGGGAGGGTCGGCTTGCTCCACAGCGGATGAAGAGAGTGGGAGATCTGGTGCTGTGGGACGGCCCGCTAGGGAAGACTGTGGGGGGAACGCACCCTGATCTGTTTGAGGAGATGGAGATGTCAATCCACAACTCTAAGACTCATTTTGCACACTCTATGAGAGCAAAAGCGATCACGGTGGAGGAGATCTCCTGCGAGCTGGTAAACACCAAAAGAAAAAGGGCTCAGAAACTGGACAAGGTCACGAGAGGAGTGGAAGAGATCCTCCCCGCTGGAGGCTTCTCTCTCAAGCCATGGGTTCAGTCCGGTCAAAGTGGGAGGCGTGAAAGAAGTCAGCCCAAGCAATCTGGTGAGGTTTCGAGTCTGGCGCTCGAAACCCTGGTGTTGCCCAATGCCAGAGAGGCTGTGTGTAAGGTTCAGCAGCTTGGCCAAGCTCTGTGGGGGGGCCATCAGCTGGGTCCGCCGAGCGGTGAACAAGTGGCGAATCCGAGGTGGAGCCATAGAGAGAGCAGAGTGGGAGGCCAAGCACTTGATGCAAGCAAAGAGTGTGCTGATAAAGATTTGTCAATTTTGTCGCTAACCATGGCTGAGAAATGTGTTGCATTAGAGGAAGAAAAGGCCTCTTTACATACTATGATGAAACGGTCACAAGAAAGTCATCAGTCTGAGATTAATTCTTTAAAAAGTGAATTGGATAAAGTATCAGCACAGTTGCAAATGACTGAGTACAGTCTTGAGGAGAGAGAGAAGATCCACCATGATGAGTGTGAAGGGGCCTCTGCCCTGAAGGGGAAAGTGGAGCATCTCCACGTACAGTTCCATAAAGAGTCAGATAAAGTGAGAGAGGCAGTTAACAAACATCATTGTCTACACAATGAATTGCAAGCCAAAGATGAGCAAATCAACTGCATCAACGTTCAAATAAGTCAAAGAAAGGAATTACTTGCTGGACTCGGTCAACAGCTGAAGGAGAATGATGCAGCCATTGCCCATGTCATGGATTCTGCCTCAATTGAAAGGCTGAAACATGCTGAAGAGAACAATGGTCTAATAGCACAGTTGGGAAGAATGGAATATGAGCACAGAAGCTCTCTGAGCAGCTGGAAACTACAACAGCCTGTTAGCAATGGAACTGAGATTTCAGTTTTACAGAATAAATGGAAGACATTACATCTCAAACTCAAGCTGTAACAAAATAAATATGTGAAATTTTTGTCCTTGAAGGGGCATTTCTTCATCTTCAAAAAGAGGGTCTGTCCTCGAAGCATGGGAGCTTGGGGCCGCTTCCGAGAGCTTTGTTTGGCAGCTAAAAAGGGAGTAGCATTCCCTGAGTCAACTCTGAACAGACTTGTGTCCACCACCAAGGGAGAGTGTTTATCTGTTGTGGTCTCCTTGGGTCTAAAGACCAGGATACCAAGTGGGAGGTGTGCAGCTTTCTATTGTGGTGGTGGAGGTTAGGTGCACTTTAGTCTGTGTTTGTAAATAAGTAATGTTTTTTTTTGTGTTGTTTTTTATGCTGTGCGTTTATGTGAATGTTGATTAGTGGTAGTTGAGCTATGGTTATAATTATGTTGTCATTTCGGATGTATGGAGGCACTGTATGCTTGGTTAAAGTTGTGAATGGAGGTGTATTCATTCACATGTGATCCAGGGACGTAGCGAGGAGTGGGCTGTAATTGGTTGAGATACGTCACGTGGTGTCAGTGAAACAGTAAACAAGAAGTTGCGGGGAATTTGACAGCAGCGAAGGGAAACGAGTGAGGACTGGTGAGTGAATGTGTGTAAGCGATTTGTTTTAAGAATGATAGTAGTATTGTGGTAGTTATTGATTGGATGTGTGTTTTGTTTCAAGGTTTGTAACCTGTTGGAGAAAAGAATTAAAACCGTTTTACAACTGAGTGGCATCCTGTCCATACCTTCACCCCAGCAGCGGGAGTAAAGCTGCACAGTGACACAATAGCCAAACAAATGCACTATAGCCATCAATATCTTACGCCAAACGATTAGATATAAATAGTCCAAATGCAGTCGATGCTCGAGTCCCAAGTCCGAGTCATCAGTGCTCGAGTCACAAGTCCTGCAAATCAGTCCAACAGGACTTGTGACTGGAGTTACTGCAACACTGCTGCTCTTCACACTGGACACCTGCAGCTCCGGGTCGCCAGACTAACACACAGTAACTGGGCCCCGCGTCAGTCTGTACCGGCCCTGGGGCCCCTGCATCAGTCTGTACCGGCCCTGGGGCCCTGCCTCAGTCTGTACCGGCCCTGGGGCCCTGCGTCAGTCTGTACCGGCCCTGGGGCCCTGCGTCAGTCTGTACCGGCCCTGGGGCCCTGCGTCAGTCTGTACCGGCCCTGGGGCCCCTGCATCAGTCTGTACCGGCCCTGGGGCCCTGCCTCAGTCTGTACCGGCCCTGGGGCCCTGCGTCAGTCTGTACCGGCCCTGGGGCCCCGCGTCAGTCTGTACCGGCCCTGGGGCCCTGCGTCAGTCTGTACCGGCCCTGGGGCCCTGCGTCAGTCTGTACCGGCCCTGGGGCCCTGCGTCAGTCTGTACCGGCCCTGGGGCCCCGCGTCAGTCTGTACCGGCCCTGGGGCCCCGCGTCAGTCTGTACCGGCCCTGGGGCCCCGCGTCAGTCTGTACCGGCCCTGGGGCCCTGCGTCAGTCTGTACCGGCCCTGGGGCCCTGCGTCAGTCTGTACCGGCCCTGGGGCCCTGCGTCAGTCTGTACCGGCCCTGGGAGGAACACCCACCCCGGCTCTGCACTCCACCCACAGTACTACGTGTTATTAAGTGTTCTCACCGGGGCCCCCTGGTGGCAAAACTAAAGAGGAGCTGGAGGTGACGTCCACGTTACAAGGTTCAAGTTCACGTTTGTTTCTTAGTTGTCACAATAAAATTAGGGCTGTCAGTTTATCGCGTTAATTAGATAAATGATTTACACAGCAAATTATCGCGTTATGAAAATTAACTCAAAATTAATTACAAAAAAAATAAAGAAAATTGAGTAAATTGTAATGAACCAAATGAGAATATCAATAAATTTTTTTTTTTATCTTTGACTGTGAATAACACCACATGCTCAAATTGACCAGACCTGAAAAATCTAAGCAAATTAATAGATGGAAGATGATTAAACAGAAGGA
>NW_028169057.1:135991-195546 GCF_963971535.1 Notolepis coatsorum | reverse complement strand
CAGAAACAGAATGTATATTAGTACATTGCATAGTATATTGTATATTGTATGGTAACTCAGTTACTTCTATTCTGCATCGAACATTGTACATATGTCTATACTGAACACTGTGACCTCTATTTTTACTTCTATTTTACATGCTATACTATTTTATTTCATACTTATCTTGTCTAGCACAGTCTCTGGAGCGTAACAGTAGGAAGCATTTTGTATAAAAGTATTCTGTACTTCTGTATGACAACTATTAAAGAAACTTGAAACTTGACAGAGCGAGTTTGCGCCTGCATTCTAACGCCAAACGCAACACTCAATTACCGCCAGGCTATTTTTCCCTGAGACTAAAATGATTATAAAAGGCTCGGGAAACTGATGTCAAATTCCCGGGGAAGGTCGCCACACGTCCGGGGTCATTCCCGTTGACTGTGTGCGTTGTGTAAAAAACTGCCTCGCAAGAAACCTCAATCCTACTTTTCTTTCATCCCTTTCTCTGTTTTTTTCTTTTTATACATTTTGCAGTTGTAGTGATTCCTGGATGTAAATTGATGTCAGCCACCTCTATCAGGATGGCATCTGGCATCCAGGCAGCAGCAGCCGTCTAACTTCCACTTTAAAGCCCTATTCAGACACTCATGCATGTTAATGTCGTCTAGACGTAATTGTTCTCCTCTTCGCCACTCAGACTGTGGGGAGCAGGTCAGGGAGTCAATCACTGGGTGTTCACCTGTAGTCTCACTCTGCCCACCAGGCAGCAGCACGTACAGCGAGGTAGTAGGGAGTATTTCAAAGTATACTGTGGGATAGTGTGGTGTATATATTTAGTGGAAATATCTCTGTTTTATCAATAAAGTATAGTATTGTGTTACTATGGTATTAGATGAATATAAAAATGAATGGGAGCTGATACATACCGCTAGCCTAGCTATATGTGTTATTGTCTATCAACCAACACATCGGTTGAAAGTAGGGATGTTCGATATTGGCTTTTTTACCGATATCCGATATACCGATATTGTCCAACTCTTAATTTCCGATACCGATATCAACCATATCAACCGATACCGATATATGCTGCCCCCCCCCCCCCCCCCCCCCCCAAACACAACATTATGCATACTTTTCACAATAAATAAAATAAGAATTTGTTCTTACTTGCTTGCCTGGGTAAATAAAGGTTATATAAATGTAAAAAAAAATATATATATATATTATTATATATTTTTTTAAACCGATACAGATCATTTCCAATATTACATTTTAATGCCAATGTCGGCCGATAATATCGGATATCCCTAGTTGAAAGCTAAAATGACCCTACTTGGTCTATACTTTTTTTTATTGTTTCCAATTTCGGGTTATAAGACCAAACAGCCAATGAGCGTCAGTTCAGAAAAAGTTACCACGTCCCGTTTCACCTCCCGGTGACCGGACCAATCACCACTGACGGTGAAAATTATTGACCGTTTTTTGTAGCCAATGAAATTCTGGAAAACAAGGATATCTTACGTGAGGGATATTTCTGAGGATATATGTTTCCCTGAACTTATAACATGACAGTCCCAACAATCAACAGTTTGGCGACTTCAACGTATCTGGAATAATAGTCAACAATGACTAGGTAGTGTTGGTTTTTGTTTTGAAACAGATCTGCTCCGACAGTGGACCATGGTCTTGTTGGGAATTCTGTTGACATCATCGGTTCTCTTTTGGACAGTGGCTCAGGAGGTAGAGCAGTCGTCTAGCAATCCGGAGGTTCACGTTTCGATTCCCGCTCCTCCCGGGAAGCGTGTCGATGTGTCCTTGAGCAAGACACTTAACCCCTAATTGCTCCCGATGAGCAGGTTGGCACCTTGCATGGTTGCCTCCGCCGTCGGTGTGTGAATGTGTGAGTGAATGTGTGAGTGAATGGGTAAAATGTGAGTAACAAATTGTAAAGCGCTTTGGATAAAAGCGCTATATAAAAAAGCAGCCATTTACCATTTAACCTCTCGCGTGCACATGTGTCACAGTTCTCTACCAACTTTTGCAATTCCTAGCTAAGGCCTGGCCACCATACCGACATACACTGTGTCTGCTTAAAAGTCATTTTCTGGGCTATTCTCTTACCTGACTGGAATGACTGTGGCTTGGCTTGTGTGTATTTAGCTCTGCCCCGCTGCTGGGCCTGCATACTATCAAGCTGTGTTTTTGTAAAGTCCTCTTTAAAGTTTCTCTTGAGAGCGTCTTGTTGTTTTTTTACCTGCTCACTCTGTCTAGCCTTGGTGACAGCTTTTACAAGTGTTAGGTCGGGGTCCATTTGCAACTGTTCTGAAAGTGTTGAATCCCTCAGCCCAACCACGAGTCTGTCTCTCACCATTTCATCATGCAGTGTCCCATATCCACAATATTCGGCCAGGCAATGTAGTGCCGCTACCGCTGGTTAAACTTGGCCCTCTCGAAAATGATGTTTCTGCGTGCTATGAAGTGAGCATCCAAACTGTCTTTGACCTTCTCATACTCAGCCTGTTCTTCGGTGCTCAGATGCAGAGAAGTCAGAATATCCTCAGCTTCTTCTCCCATAGTGTAGATCAGTGGTTCCCAACCTTTTTCCCCCCAGGGACCCCCAAACATCTCTGATGAAATTCGCGGACCCCCTCCTAATAAGATACCATAAAATACTTTTTTTTTTTTCATTTTAATAACAAACTGCTTATACACAGGCATATGCATCACAATTAGACCCACTATGGTTCTTTGACTTGTGCCTTCAATCAACAAATCTCATCTTGCACCATATGCATTTCAAAATGTTTGGCCAATATTCAAATGCTGTATTCATCCTCTCAAATCAGGCCCTAATGGTGAACGGTTTGCATTTATGGAACAAATCAATGCAACAAATTAAACTAAATATGAGACAGGAAATTCCAATCAGTAGCAGAGATAATCTGTCCTAGCTGGGTTTAATACCTTTTTTTTGTCATTTTAATAACAAACTGCTTATACACAGGCATATGCATCACAATTAGACCCACTATGCTTCTTTAACTTGTGCCTTCAATCAACAAATCTCATCTTGCACCATATGCATTTCAAAATGTTTGGCCAATATTCAAATCCTGTATTCATCCTCTCGAATCAGTCCCTAATGGTGAACGGTTTGCATTTATGGAACAAATCAATGCAACAAATTAAACTAAATATGAGACAGGAAATTCCAATCAGTAGCAGAGAGAATCGGTCCTAGCTGGGTTTAATACCTTTTTTTTGTCATTTTAATAACAAACTGCTTATACACAGGCATATGCATCATAATTAGACCCACTATGCTTCTTTGACTTGTGCCTTCAATCAACAAATCTAATCTTGCACCATATGTATTTCAAAATTTTGGCCAATATTCAAATCCTGTATTCATCCTCTCAAATCAGGCCCTAATGGTGAACGGTTTGCATTTATGTTGAATGAAGTAAGAATCCACTGCAGTAAAAATATCCTCACCTCGAGTGGTGGTAGTAAGGTTGACTGACATGAGAATGTCCTGCTTCAGATCCTCATTTTCAATATATTGCACATAAACGATGAGCACAGCCTCGTCTGCGACAGTTGTAGTTTCATCAAGTTGTATGGCAAATGGACCCTTTCTAAGCTTTTCTGACAGCTGCTGCTCGCAATCACTTGACATTTTATCAATTCGGTCTTTCACTACATTGTTCGAGAGTGGTACTGATTTTAGTTTATCCGCCACCTGTGGGCCGCACAGTTTCTAAACCATTTTGATGCAGGCTGGTTTGATGAGCTGCTCGCCAATATTGTGCGGTTTCTTTGCTTTTGCAATTAAAAGCGAACACTCAAAGGAGGCTTCGGTAGCCTTCTGTAAATCACTGCCACCCCTGCTCCACGCTACTCTAACATCAACAGGCTTGTTCGCCTTGAGAGACTGTTCTTTCCTCCGAAAAAAGTCTGGATCCTTCCCAACGGTTTCTGGGTGCTATTCAAAAAAAAAATAATAATAATTTAAAAGACCTCAAATCATCTGTGGTCTGGCGGACCCCCTGCGCCCCCTGGCGGACCCCAGGGGGTCCGCGGACCCCAGGTTGGGAATCACTGGTGTAGATCAATGCATTTACTTGGTTTTCGTCTGCTTGGGTTTCTAATCCAGATGCAATCCGAAATCGTTCAAATCGTTTGATCCATTTTGTCCAGTCGTCTGCCTTGAAGGTGAATTTCTCTGGCGGGGGGACTTGAAACCGACTCATACTTTCACGCCGTTAGACTCGCGCCGTTAGCACTAGCTACCCTGCTAGTCTCTAAACTAAACTCAAACTCTAAACTAACGTTACTGTAGCCTACTCTAAACTACTAACATTACTGTAGCCTACTTTAAACTCTGAACGCTAAATATAATGTTCATCTCCACTTTTGATACCATGTTAAGTTAGTTATATTTAGCATACTTGGCTATCGCGTCTCGCTCTGCCAATGAGATAACCTCGTATCTCCTTGCACATAATGTGCACACGAAACAAACAAATGCACTCACTTGCACGTGACCAAGCCACGCCCATGCGTCTTCCTATATGACGCCGGAAATGGTCACGCTCAACCTTCCTCTTTTCATTTCCAACACGGAAGTAGCAGTGCACTCCGTGAACTAGTTGTTATGAAAACGTAGGGAGAAATTACGCAATGTTGGGTATTCGCCAGAAGTTCACCAGCCCCACGTAACCTTCTCGGCACATCCTAACAGCGCAACGGGCCTGTCCTGGGTTTCCTCGTCTCATGACAGCGGACTGAGAGACGTCGCGCGACGGTTAGCTGTCGAGCTAAGTCGTGCACAGGTAGGGCCTGCGCTATCAGGCATTGATACTAGCATGGGTAATACTGCTCGTTGTCTCGTGAGACGACGAGTGATGTATTGGCGCGGGGGGCGGGATATTTGGGAAAACATTACTCTTTTTTGGATGTTTTCCGAGTATCCTAGCGTGCAGCTAATGCTAATGCTACAATGTGGGGCGCCGTTCCTCTTGTTCCCCGCCGAGGGCTGTCTTTACTAAAAGGTCTTCCCTCCTTTTAACCATTCATGCTGACGTTCAATCGGTGTCTAATGTTGGGGGTTTTAACGGGGGCTTGTTTACCATTTACATGGGTGGATGGGCTGAGGCTCAGGGCAGGTGTGCTTTTTGTGAATCTATGAATTGAAAATGTGGGTCCCTGGTGTGGACAGGACTAACGTTTTCTCTGGTCTGCATCCCCTTAACAATTGTGTTTATGGGCTAACCCATTCTGCAATATGTTAATAGAGTTTTCGTTCATTCATTCATTTATCCCTTCATGGGTGCTCACCACAGTGGAGGTTGTTGCATGCCTACTAGTGAGGCAGTGCTTCAGTAGTAGTAGACTTTGGTCTGCAGCCACCACTGGTTTTCCGTGCTTAGTGAAGCAGGTGGCATCAGTCCTTTGCCCTGACATGGTGGAACGGTGTCCCGCCCGGCCGATGCCATGAGGCGAGTCGGCCAGGCAGGTGGATGGTGGGCTGATGAAGCCTATACCGCCACGGTATAGAATTAGCAGCAACTGGCAACATTGTTCAATTTGCTGTTTTTTCTGTCAAAAATGATGTCGGGTGGTGGGGCCTTAGGGCCAGCCGACGTCAAAACACTGCGCAAGGTTTTGAGGTTATTCAGCTTTTGACCTAGCCGCAAGCTATAACCGCAGGGAGGGCTAGGATGCTGTCAACGGTTGTTCACAGGCATTTTTGGTTGGAGCAATCTCCCCTTGAGGGGTCTCCTCTTCAGGGCTCCCCCCTCCGTGGGTGGACCTGGGTCTGTCCACGGAGGTGCGGGCGGTATTTGACCTGGGCTCCACGCTGCCCCACACCGCGCAGCCAGAGGTGAGAGCACGGCCTCGCCAGTGGCTGCGGCGAGGCCCCCGGCCAGCAGCCATGTTTCCCCCGCCTGAGATACCCTGGACACAAAGAAGACAGGTGATCACAAGGCCGACAGCCTCTGCGGGGTCCAGATGAGCACGCCCTAAAAAAACTTTGCCGTCTAGCTGTGTCTAGCACTCTCTCCGGTCACTCCCCCCCCCCCGCCCCCAATGCCAGCGGGACACGGGCTCTGATTTGTTCCCTTTGGCTGCGGGCCGCATGCTTTCAGTGAAGCGCAAGCGGCCCCACGTTTTGCTTCTCATGGGGACAGGGGCTGACACCCAGTTGCTAGCTAGGCCTGGGTCTGCCTGTGAGAATGCTGTGCTGTCAAGCGGCTCCCACGCCACACGTTCTGTGTTTGGTGAGCCTGGTGTTGTGTCTGTGACGGAAACGGTTGTCAGCGGGGGAACTCGAGGCCCAGGAGGTTGCAGCGTGAGTTCCCCCAGCCCCGCCATCGCCAGGCCGGGTATCACGTTAGGGTCTCCCCCGACCGGAAGACCGGCAGTGGTCAGTCAGGCACGCATGGTTTGGGTGGTAGTAATATCACTACAGGGCTACGGTGTGTAGGAACCCACCCTATCGGGCAGTGTGGGGACCACACGCCTTGCATGTCCAGCTGCAGAGCAGGCTATCATCAGCAGTCCATGCCGGGAAGATGCTCAGTGGGGGAGCTTATGTCACCAAGTGTGATGGCCGCTCTCCCCATATCAGACCGGCGCTTTCTGTCGGGGTCCCCCCTTGGGTGTGATTGCCTCGTTGGTAGAGTCAGGGTGCGATATCCTGGCTCCGCGAGACGCCCTGCTTGCGCGGTTGGCGAATCCAGGGTTGGCAACGCACAGCGGGTGGGACCGGGCCTCCTATCTACGGTTCCTGGCGGACCAGCGCCAGTTGGCGGTGGGTGCGCTTTGGGATTATCATCACGTATGGCTCGGTCTGCGCTACATTCAAGGTGTTGGAATTGAAGGCAGTCATTCTGGTCCTCAAACGGCTCAGCCACCTTGTGGTGGGCAAGCATGTTTTCATCAGGATGGACAACACGACGTCAGCATCGTATATTGACAGACAGCACCGGGCGGCGGTCGGGCTCTGGCTATGGGCGTTTCTCCGTCTTGACTCTTCTGTGGTTAATGCTATCCGGAACGCGCACGCTCCGTCCACTACCGCGGCTTATGCTAGGAAGTGGCGTATGGTCGAGTGTGGGGGCAGAACATTGTTCAGCCTCCCTCTCGTGAAACATTTCCTGCTTGGCGCTCGGCGTCTCAAGCCTGTGGAACGTTCTCTGTCTCCGAGTGGGACCTCCAACTGGTCCTGGGCCGGTTGTCTGAGGCCCCGTTTGAGCCTCTTGAGCAGGCGCCATTGGATCAGCTGTCTTTAAGACCGCGTTCTTTTTGGCCATCACCTCCGCTAAGCGCGTGGGTGAGCTGTGTGCTCTCTCGGTGCGGCCTGAGTGCCTGTATATTCGGCCGATAGCGGTGCGACTCTGAGGCCTAATCCAGTCTTCGTGCCGAAGAATATCCGGAGCTCTTTTCGCTCCAGGGATATTGTGGTTCAGGCGTTCGTCCACCTACTCACGCTAGTGAGTTGGAGGCGAGCCTTCACCTGTCATGTCCTGTCCGTGCACGGGGGGTTTACCTCAGTCGGACTCGGGATCTCAGGGCTTCCGATCAACTGTTGTTTGTTACGGTGGCCTTCGCGTGGGAGAGGCGCTGTCCATGCCGCACCTGTCACATTGGTTGTGCGACTCATTGCCAGACGTGAGCGATTCGACTCACGCTCACGGCAATGAACCGGCTCTTATGAACGAGTCGCTCATGACCGACCCATCACTAGCGTCTGACTATTTCGCACGTGCAGCATTGGACGTTATGCCAGCCAAGATGAAGAGGACATCGTTCGGCAGATGGACTGAAGATGAAAGTTGTTGCATGTTAGACAGTTCAGTCAGGCTAGCCATCCCGGCTAAAGACAGGGACAGCTAGTTAGCTTTAGCTACGTTATAATATTGAGTGCTAACGTGTGGTTCAGTCGGGATATAGCCATGATGATGTCGGCTAGTAGCTAGCTTAGCTAAAGGCTAACTAGCGTTAGCTAACCTAGAGACAGCGCGTGCAGCATTGTTATGCCAAGATGAAGAGGATGGTCGTTCGGCAGATGAACTTCGTCAACTCCACGCGGTTGTCTCCATCCTCTTGGACATTTGGTGAGTTTTTAATGCACTCTATTCTATTCCCGCTGTGGATATCTCTCTCTCTCTCTCTCTCTCTCTCTCTCTCTCTCTCTCTCTCTCTCTCTCTCTCTCTCTCTCTCTCTCTCTCTCTCTCTCTCTCTCTCTCTCTCTCTCGGGAGCCACGGGCCGACTAGCTGTTGTAGTACTAGTAGCTAACGGTGTGTGGCCTGGACTTGTTGCCGGCACCGCTATGGTAAACACCACTCTGTCGTGGGACGTGTATTGCCTTCTTTTTCCCTTCTCTCTTCGTATGAGAAGAGGAAAACACAGCGGCTGTCTGAAGTGTTGGCCTGTATTGCTTTTCTCACGTTGTACAGTTTTTCAGTGGTAGCCGCATAGCTTGCTTCTGCGTTAGCTAATGGTTAGCGATAGCCGGGTTGAGCTAACTGTTAGCCAGTTAGCTGTTTAGCTACGACGTTAGCTGCCGGCTGCGCTCGGCTAGGAACGTTAGTTTGATGCTATCAGTTAGCCTAGAGTTAGCTGTTAGCTTGTGCTACGACCATTGACATTAGCCATGAGAATAGCAGGGGGCCCTGGCACTCTGACTACGACATCATCTTTGACAGAAGATGTAGTCGGGCCTGCACCATGACAAGGCTCCGGCCATAGCTTATTTTTGTCCCGCCAGCGAGAGGCCTTTCGTCAACGTGGAGACCTGTGTTGTGGCCTTTCGCCCTGCGTTCCTTGGTGCAGGTAAGATGTCCATTGGACATTACCCCACTCTTCCTTCCTTCCCCTCCCGAATGTTTTGTTAATAACATCTCGCACAGGGCCTCGCATTTCTCCCAGGCGGCCCTGCACACAGGCAATAGCTTTCGAGTATGTGCATTCTTTATTTACTTCCCAACAACTCCATCACACACAAAGGTTCCTACAGCAGCAAAGGTTCCTATCCAAATATAACCTATACTACATAAAACACTAATTGTCTGTGGTATTGTTATCAACTTTGGACCTGTACTAGATAAGAGTTCAGGCTATGGACCCATTGTGTTTTCCAGCTAATACCTCTCAGCTGGAACTCGTTTGCAGGCATCTGTTTGCAAAATATTTCAGACATAAGTAAGTAAACAAATATATATATAATTATTATTATTATTATTATTATTATTATTATTATTATTATTATTATTATTATTATTATTATTATTATTATTATTATTATTATTATTATTATTATTATTATTATTATTATTTCTATTTCATTGTGTTCTGTAACTCTATTACAGTAGCACCCAGAGTGATTCTTCCTGTTGTGGAAGACAATTCTGAATGTTTCCTTTCAAAAGAGGCCAGACTCTGATTTATGTGCTATAAATGGTTCCAGAATAGCTTTCAAATTACTTTGGGTATGCAATCAACAGGCGTTTTATGCTACATTTTCAGGACTGTTAACACATTGAGTGCCAACGACGATAAATCTGGTTGTTGGCCACCATGTGTTGAGTGCCAATGACGAGAAATCTCGTTATTTAATTGTTATTTATTTTATTAGCGATATCCATTCATTTTTCATCAATCCAGCCTCACGTTATCATTGGGACTGTCTCTGAGCTCGAAAAGGGCAAATACCGCCCCCTATCGTCTCCCGGATGGTATTGCACCCATTGGAATGGACAGGCATGTAACCGAGACTATTGCATTCATTGGGGCAACCAAAAGCAGCGTGGATTATCTGTTTTGAGGTCTAATGTTGGATCAATAAACACGATCGATATTTGGAATCAGGAATTGGAATAATCTTTTTGCAGAACATCTGATCTGAGGTAAGGAATCTATTTTACCAGTTTTGGGATAATCAGATGTTTTTTTCACATATTTCACAATGTGTCTGTGTGTGGCTGTGTGTGCGTGTATGACTGACCAGGTCATAGATAATCGATTTTTCAGCCCGCTTCTCTAGCATGCATAAGTACACATATACTATCGATAATCTAGCGTTTATTTGAAAACTATTCATAAATCAGCCGGAAAATGACAACGTGTTGTGTGCATTCCAGTAAAGGGCGATTCCTGCGGAACTTTTTTTCTTTTTCTAGACATCTTCAAAACTATACTCATATTCAAAACGGTATAAAACGGAAATGTACAGATGAAAAAACAATCCGTTTCGTACATGTTTACTGCAAGCAAGTCATTGATAAGTGTTGTGAAGGGCCAGATTAAACCGAATATATATATTTATTTATATATATATATTTAATTGTATTTGTATATTCTCTAATATTCCCTGATATCCCTTGTATATTCCTTGTACAATATGCATTGAATATCCATTCTAGCCTACTGAACATCCCATAATAGTCTCCATTCTACTATTGGTCGAGACCTTGGTGCCAGGCTGCCATACCCCTCAGACCCAGTTCAAACGTACCGCTCGACATGTACGAACAAGTCCTAGTTCCGCGTAGGAATTTGGCTACCGCACCACTAATGGGACTATTGTTCATAGTGCGTATATATACTGCGCTACTAAAGTAGGACTTTCTTTTCAGTCCAGTTTCTTACCCTCCAATAGAGTCACAGACGTAAAGCCTCCCCGCGACGCCACGTGTGGGAGTAAGGCCAAGTTCGCCTACCATCGGTATTGAGACATCGTGTATATTAATATTTGAATAGTCATATTTGGCACTATATCGTCGAGTTGGACGTAGTCTATTAAGCTAATAATAGTCTGTTAATATATAGTGCTTCGTGCGGTGAGAATACTACCGTAGTCAGTACCCCATCGTTTCGGGCAGAGAACTGGCTGCTTACCCAGGGTGGTTGACCCTATGTGAAGCTGCACCCGAGGAGCCCCAGAGCCGACGAGCGAGTGGACCTGTATACCGGATTATTCTACCGACGACAGCCCGCCTTCCCAGGCACGGATTATGCTTTGGATACTTTGATTATTCCATGGATAAAGACCCCCGACACTGCCGTGTGTTGGAACCCCCCCCCCTGGAGAGGACGCAAGGTGAGGAGACGCTCTGCAAGACGAGGTCTCTTCACGTCTCTCCCCCGTGGACCGGAGAGAGCCGGCCCACAAAGAGTCCACCTGCTTTCATCTGTGGTCCAAGGATCGCCGGCGCATTGAACGGCACTACAGTGGGTTCACCTGGGATACCCTTGGCCGGACGAGGCAGCTGGATTCTACCCCCCCCCCCCCTCCTACTCCTGTCGGCTTACAAGCGACCGGATTAACCCCCTCTAGTGTATCCAGCCTATAATCATTAAAGTATCATTGCTGTTATTCCTTAACTATTCCAGGTCGTATATTTACCACCTGCGCCTTCAGAGATTGGACATTTTCTATTGATATACCGACGAATACTCCTTGCCATAAAAGTGCATACTATTTCAATTCATAAATGTAATTAAGTGACTAAGTGCTTATTCTACACACCATCGCTGTGTAGGAAATAAAGACCTGTTTCTAATTCGTACATTTGTGTTGGATCCGTTTCATCTACGTGAGAGTGTTCATGATAATATATTTATGCCGTGTACTGGGTGGCCGAATATTAAGTACAAAGGTAGTGGTAGTAAGTATCATATCTAGTAATACAGTCAGGGAATTGTACCCCTCAGTTACAATTGGTCCTTCGAGCCGGATGGTAATCAGTGTAATATTAATATAGTGTTATTAATATTGAAATGGCCTATGATGAACACTCCACGAAACGATCCTCCTAACCAACGCCCGCAGCGCGAACGACGGCTCCCTCAGTACTTAGAGGCTTACGCTGTCAGTCAACAACCTAGTCTTCTACTAACAGTAAACGCGGTAAAACTAGAAAGTAAAAGTATGTCTAACCCCAACGCCCAGACTACCCCGACCATAGAGGCCCCTACGGGCTCTAATGTAACTGACCAAGTTCACGGTGGGGACCAGTGGGAACCAGACATGACTTCACACCCCGCCAGTACTGAAGAAGTAGTCCCCGATGAGTCCCGGGAGGAATACAACGCTACCGAGAGAGAACTCGGCACGGAAGAAGACGGGGAGAGCACCGTGGAGATAGAGCTCCAAGGCTCCGCAAGGAGTACCCCGAGGGAAGGCTCCCCTATACAACCGCCTTCTCCCAGCGAGGCAGAGAGGACCCTACAGCAGGCATTCCTCGTCAGCCTGAAAGCCTCTACTGAACGCGATAGACTCCAGGGTGAACGCGATCGATTGCAGCTACAGCAACGGAGCGAAGAAGAGCACATACGCCTGGAAATAAGACGCATTCAGATGGAAGAGAATGTGGCCCGAGACCGAGCAGACAGCCAGCGAGCAGCTGCTGGTGCTCAACGGGACGCAGCGCGCGACAGACAGCAGTCGCAACTAATAGAACAGCTGATCAGACGGACAACACCCTCTCCCTCCGCCAGAGGCTCCAGGAACTCGTCTAGACACACCTCCAGGGCGGCATCCCCTAGCCGAGTAAACAACCCTGAACTTGACCAACAGACGAGGTCTATACCCCCCACAGACCACCTCCCCCCACCGGTCCAAGCGAGACCTAGCAACCGGGAAGGAGCAGCATATCCTGTGGAAAGGCTAAACCAGAGACTACAAGCACTGGATGACCTAACTGAAGACGAAGAGGAAGAGGAGGAGAACCACGCCCGAAGACAGCACAGTACTCTACCGGACCAGGAGGTCCGGTACAGCCCAGGCTATACTCCCGCGGAGCTGCGCTACAGACCCCCGACTCTATACACGGGTGAGCACGACGCACGACCCGCACCGAGGAACAGCACCTGGACAAGCGGGCCATGGTACACTGCCGGTACCAGCCCATACCAAGGAGCGGGAGGAGACTCGCCTAGGAGGCCTCTCCCCCAACGCTCGCCGATGTATCCACAGTCAGCGTCATACATTGGCACGCCTATGGTACCCGACTTCACCCAAGAGAACCGGGCCCAGTATACAGAACTCCGCATGTGTCTGGAGACCATGTTGGTGGATGTATTGGATGAACGCCACAAATACGCCATCCTACTGCAGCACTTAAAGGTGCCCCGCGCACATAATATAGCGCTCGCCTACGCGACTTCCACCACCCCATACACAGCAGCGCTGGTAGCATTGGACCAGCGGTATGGGCGCATATGGGATTACGTGATCCAGGAGATCCGACACATCGACCGCTTACCCCCAGCAATAGACAATCGAGCACTGGACGACCTGTCCATCAGAGTGCAGTCCCTGGTAGGGATGTTGGGAGCGCAAAGAGAGAAGGGGAAGTATGAACTTTACGCCAACTCAAATGTGGAAAGGATTCTGGAGAAGCTGCCGCCCGCTCGTCAGGAGCGCTTTAGGCGGCAGAGGGACCACAGAGACCCGAATGGCCCCGAACCGAACCTCCTCGATCTAGCAGACTTCCTAGCGAGAGAAGTCAGCAGCCTACGGCTAGATACATTCGGACGGAGCACCCCTGGCTCCAGAGAAGGAACCAGACGACTAAATGATGGAAGAAGATCGGTGACTGTGATGCACCAATCGGAGTCAGTACCGAGCAGCAGGAGCCACAGTACCCCCTCCAGAACGGAGAAGTGGAAGATAGTGTGCCCCTACTGTGAGAAAGAACACTGGCTAGCGCAATGTGACTCCTTCCCCAAGCTGAACGCGGAGGAAGCAGGTCAATGGATAAAGTCCAACAAGCGCTGTTTTCGCTGTGCGCGCTCACACATGGCAGCCGAATGCCGCTTAAAGAAAAGGTGCACCAAGTGCGATGGAGCCCATCTGGACATACTTCACGACAGTAACAGACGGCGCCCTTCACCTGCACCATCCAGCCGCAAAGCGAGCGTCATGTACATCAATCCCGCCAGCAGCAGTGGAGCCCGAGTACTCCTAAAAGTAGTGCGTGTGACACTAAGCTACCAGAATAAAGTCCTGGACACTTACGCCGTCCTCGATGACGGGTCAGAGAAGACCCTGCTGCTCGCCTCCGCTGCGGCCCAGCTAGGGCTGCGGGGAAGCGAAACCCAAATGACAATTCGGACAATAAGACGAGATTTGAAGACGATAAAGGGCGAGAATGTCTCATTCTCTATCGCAGCAAGCGGCCAGCCTGAGCGACGGTACCAGATTGCAGACGCTTTCACCAGCCAAGAAATAGGACTGTCGCGGTACACATACCCCGTCGCCAAGCTGATGGAGAAATATGCACATCTGCGCAAGTTACCGATCCCGCTCATAGACAATGCTATGCCGACCCTGTTGATAGGCTCCGACCATGCAGACCTCATTGTCCCGATAGACCGGGTTCATACCGGACCCCGAGGCTGTCCTGCAGCAGTCGAGACCCGTTTGGGATGGACTCTCCAAGGCCCGCTCGCCAAATCTCTCAACCGAAGTACAGCCACTAGATGTCTCCACTCCCGAGTCACAGAGGGAGAAACCGCACTCCTGCAACACGTAGAGCGGCTATGGACCCTGGAACAAATGCCCTTTAAGAACGGAAAGAAAGAAATTCGCTCTAAAGATGACATTTACGCAATTCACCTCCTCGAGACAGGGACCAAGAGAGTCCAGGTCAACGGCGTGTTGAGATACGCCACGCCACTCCTGCGGCGAGAAGGAATGCCTACTTTCCACGCCAAGACAGACGCCACAGAACGGTACCTGCTGAACACGGAGCGGCGCTTAGCCAAGAACCCCGCCCAAGAGAGTGTATACCGCGCTGAGATTGAGAAGCTCATCACAGCGGGACACGTCACAAAGATGGACATTAAAGAGGCTGACCAGACCACTGAATCGTGGTACGTGCCCCACCACAAGGTCCATCACAACGGTAAAGACCGCATAGTATTTAACTGCAGCTACCAGATCGGATCCCAAAATCTGAATAAAGAGTTACTGCCCGGTCCCACACTCGGCCCCTCCCTACTCGGCGTTCTACTCCGCTTCCGCCAGGAAAAGGTGGCCATCAGCGGGGACATTAAAGGAATGTTCCTGCAGGTGAGATTAGTAGAGGCGGACAAGCCCCTGTTACGGTTCCTATGGAGAGAGAAGCCAGGAGATGAGCACCCAGCCATCTACCAATGGGAAGTCCTCCCCTTCGGAACGACGTGCAGCCCCTGCTGTGCGACATTTGCACTACAGAAACATGTAGCAGAGGACCCAGCAGCGGACGAAGAGGTCCGACACAGCGTAAAGAACAGCTTCTACGTAGACAACTGTCTACAAAGCCTTTCAACCCAGGAAGAAGCCGAGGCTCTCCTGATTAAACTCCGCGCCTCATTGATCAAAGGCGGCTTTGATCTCAGGCAGTGGGCCAGCAGCGATCCGCAAGTACTGCGCAGCCTCTCCTCCGAGGACAAGGCAGCCAGCAGCGAGACCTGGATGGCTACAATCCCGGGAGAAGCCCAGGAGATGACCCTGGGATTGGTGTGGCGATTCAAAACAGATTCGCTTCACTACAGACACAAGCCCCTGACTACGGAGCAGGGAAGGCCGGCGGCGGCGCCGACCACCAGACGGAGTGTGTACACAACACTCGCCCGACAATATGACCCGCTAGGATGTATTCTACCGTACACCACCAGGGCAAAAATGATTGTACGAGCATTGTGGGACAAGGACCAGGGCTGGGACGACCCCATTCCTGCACACCTTGCATCCACCTGGAGAGAGTGGGAGATGGAGCTCCACTCACTCCCAGGCGTTAATATGCGCCGAAGCTACTTCCCACCCACGGTGAGGCCAGAGACATGTAAAATGGACTTACACGTCTTCAGTGACGCCTCAGAGGTCGCATACGGATCAGTAGCCTACTTGCGGGCCCAAGACCAGGGGGGAGAGATCTACACAGCATTTGTCCTCGCCCGCTCGAGAATAGCCCCACGCAAGCAACAATCTATCCCACGTCTAGAGCTCTGCGCAGCCCTAGCCGGAGCGCACCTAGCCACGCTCATCCAACGTGAGCTCACCATACCGGTGTCTAGAACAATCCTGTGGTCAGATTCCACGACGGTACTCGCCTGGATCAAATCGGACTCATGCAAGTACAAAGTCTTCGTGGGAGTCAGAGTCACCGAGATTCAAGACTTAACCGAAGAGTTAACCGGAGAAACAGAGTGGCGCTACGTTGATACAAAACAGAACCCAGCTGACGTCATCACCCGGGGGATGCCCCTGGATGACCTCACCCGTCGCAATGTCTACAGTGACGGCCCCGCATTCCTAAGACTCCCGGAAGGACAGTGGCCCATGCCTATCCCGAGGGAAGCAAGTCCAGAGGAGGTGGAAATTAAGAAGTCTGTGTTCTGTGGATTGAGCACCGTAGCCTCCACCGACCCTAACATAAACGATTGCACGTCCATAGAGAGTGCACAACAAAGAACATTCCTGCGGTACCACCCGGAGTGCAAGTCCCCCGCTGATATGTCAGCAGCTAACTACGAGGAAGCAGAATTGCTTCTACTGCAGCGAGCCCAGAGAGACTCGTTCCCCGATGAATTGGCCTGTCTACAGGGAGGAAAGCCCGTCCCATCCGACAGCAGATTAATTCATCTGGCCCCCGAGAGCGACGCTCATACCCTCATCAGAGTGGGTGGTCGCCTACGCAGAACCCCCAACACACTCCTGATGGGGCGGCTAGATCCTGCATTACCCCAGACAATGTACCGGCCTGAAGAAGCGAACGGCCGACGAATGTGGAGGTACAGCCAAGTATTAGCCGACAAGTTTTGGAACAGTTTCCTACTGCACTACCTACCGTCTCTACAGACCCGCCAGAAGTGGGTAAAGGAGAGAGACAATTTGACAGAAGGAACAGTCGTCATGATTATTGATCAATCACTGCCCAGAGCTATGTGGCCGGCCGGCCGCGTAAGCAAAGTGATCACCGGTGCCGATGGCAAGGTCCGAGCAGCTGAAGTGCTCGTCCAGGGTCGCACTTACACCCGTCCCGTGGCGAGGCTCATAGAACTGCCTCGACTCCCAGACACAATCGATGATGACCATGACCCTACAACCCTATGACTTTGTGAAGTTGACTGACCCCTACAGCAAACCCTTATGTGTAAATAGACAACGCGATTAATCTGTCTCTGTTTAACTGATTAGGTCTGGGACCTATTCAGGGGGTGGCTGTTGTGAAGGGCCAGATTAAACCGAATATATATATTTATTTATATATATATATTAATTGTATTTGTATATTCTCTAATATTCCCTGATATCCCTTGTATATTCCTTGTACAATATGCATTGAATATCCATTCTAGCCTACTGAACATCCCATAATAGTCTCCATTCTACTATTGGTCGAGACCTTGGTGCCAGGCTGCCATACCCCTCAGACCCAGTTCAAACGTACCGCTCGACATGTACGAACAAGTCCTAGTTCCGCGTAGGAATTTGGCTACCGCACCACTAATGGGACTATTTGTTCATAGTGCGTATATATACTGCGCTACTAAAGTAGGACTTTCTTTTCAGTCCAGTTTCTTACCCTCCAATAGAGTCACAGACGTAAAGCCTCCCCGCGACGCCACGTGTGGGAGTAAGGCCAAGTTCGCCTACCATCGGTATTGAGACATCGTGTATATTAATATTTGAATAGTCATATTTGGCACTATATTGTCGAGTTGGACGTAGTCTATTAAGCTAATAATAGTCTGTTAATATATAGTGCTTCGTGCGGTGAGAATACTACCGTAGTCAGTACCCCATCGTTTCGGGCAGAGAACTGGCTGCTTACCCAGGGTGGTTGACCCTATGTGAAGCTGCACCCGAGGAGCCCCAGAGCCGACGAGCGAGTGGACCTGTATACCGGATTATTCTACCGACGACAGCCCGCCTTCCCAGGCACGGATTATGCTTTGGATACTTTGATTATTCCATGGATAAAGACCCCCGACACTGCCGTGTGTTGGAACCCCCCCCCCTGGAGAGGACGCAAGGTGAGGAGACGCTCTGCAAGACGAGGTCTCTTCACGTCTCTCCCCCGTGGACCGGAGAGAGCCGACCCACAAAGAGTCCACCTGCTTTCATCTGTGGTCCAAGGATCGCCGGCGCATTGAACGGCACTACAGTGGGTTCACCTGGGATACCCTTGGCCGGACGAGGCAGCTGGATTCTACCCCCCCCCCCTCCTACTCCTGTCGGCTTACAAGCGACCGGATTAACCCCCTCTAGTGTATCCAGCCTATAATCATTAAAGTATCATTGCTGTTATTCCTTAACTATTCCAGGTCGTATATTTACCACCTGCGCCTTCAGAGATTGGACATTTTCTATTGATATACCGACGAATACTCCTTGCCATAAAAGTGCATACTATTTCAATTCATAAATGTAATTAAGTGACTAAGTGCTTATTCTACACACCATCGCTGTGTAGGAAATAAAGACCTGTTTCTAATTCGTACATTTGTGTTGGATCCGTTTCATCTACGTGAGAGTGTTCATGATAATATATTTATGCCGTGTACTGGGTGGCCGAATATTAAGTACAAAGGTAGTGGTAGTAAGTATCATATCTAGTAATACAGTCAGGGAATTGTACCCCTCAGTTACAATAAGCGACGGGCGTATTAGACACATTTAAGTTTAAGATATAGTTTATGCGTTCACAAATGTGCTCGCCCTCTCATTGACTAAAGCGCTGGCACTCAAGCGATAAATAGCGCACCCCCTGCTGGCAATCAAAGTGTTAAGAGGTTAAAACTCCGGGAGATGAGTTTTTGGCCAACAGCTAGGCTAGCTGGTCCATATCCACCTCCATTCGTTTGAGCTAAGCTTGGCTAGCTTGCAGCCAGATAGCTTTCTACTGAACGCACAGAGAGAAAATTGGTATCTATCTCCTTGTCTGACTCTGGAGAAGACGGTAAGCACATTTCCCATAATGTTTGGCATTAATGGCTTGACTGTTTGAATACCACAGCCACTAGTTTACGGATCAAAATGAGTTGACCGCTCACGCCATTCAGAGTTGTAACGTTGCGCTTGTAGAACTTCTTCAAACATTATTGTCTGTGTGGTGCCAGTGACTGGAATAATAATAATAATAATAATAATAATAATAATAATAATAATAATAATAATAATAATAATAATAATAATAATAATAATAATAATAATAATAATAATAATAATAACCCTTATCGATATGATCCCTTCAGTTTCCGCTGCTATAGAGGCTAAAAACACAGCCAAATAATGCTTCTGGTTGATAACGAACATTTAAAAATCACCCCAATTTGAGCATTTTGTATCAATGGAGACTGAAAACAATTCTATTTTGAGGACAATATTAACACTTTGGGTGCCGGGAGCCGTCTTTAGACGTCTTTGCTGGCCATGCTAAAGTTGCCGGGGGACGCTGTACGTCGTCTTTATATCAATATTTCAAAAATCTGCGATCGGATTCATAATGTCCCTCCGCTGGCCTGAGATCCACCAGCAGGACCCACTGAGCTCTCTGGCGGTTCAGGAGCGCCATCTGGTGGCCGATCGGCGCAAGCGCTTAACAGGAAGCGCACTAGAGGTTTTGCTAGACGTCCGTATTGCTTCCGGCCACTCGGTACATGTCCCGTGACTCTAGCTCGTCACTCTACATAGCGATCGATTGCCAATAACTCGATAAACAACATGATTTGGACGTATATACCATTATACAAGCTGGAGATGGACCGGGTAATAATATATCCCATAATGATAAAATTTCTACTCGACGATGATCGCCCAACGGCGCGCGGAGACTGGGGTGAGTTTCAGCGTGTAACGTTACCGTCTTCGATAATAACTGATATTATCAACATTTGACCCACATTAGATGATTGGTATACCGCTGCCCACGGAATTATAAACGCCCCCTCGCCCATCCGGTCAACATCAGATGACGTGTAGTAACTTCTAGAAGTACGTCTAGTTGGAATTTTTTATATCGCGCTGATTGCCATCAAACTGTATTTCATCATCAATATAATGCATTTGGGGCTATATATCACGTTCTGGAGAAAGCTGCAGAAAGAGATGAAAACATACTTATACATTAGACCATACTTTACTATGAATATGTGAATGAAAAAGTTTAACGTTGCTACACAATGAACAATACATATAGGACTTTGAATGGGCCCTAATAATGGCAATGTAGCAATAGAATTTAAAAAGTTATAGCCCTGCAAAGAAGGGGACTTTCTCCATAGACAAATAGCGCTGGCAATCTATGGTATATCATTAATTTAACCTTAGGCAACCAAAGTGTTAACTGGGAAAACGGCTCTAATAGTTTTTTTAAACTTTGTTACAAACGTTGATAGTTTAAAAAAGCTTTTTGATTTCCAGAATAGGAAATGGAATGAACAGCAGGTACTGTACACCAACCTGTGACGTCACTAAGGTCGAACCTCTCGCGGTCCTCCATGTGGTAACTTGACACCTTCACGCGTACACAGAAAACTGAGTAGGTATTGATTGACATGTCTCGAAAGAAGACAAGCTGCTGACTCGGAATTCCTCGTGAATATCAATACATAATCTCACACACATCCAAAAACTCTAAAACGGTTTTGCACACATTAATTTAGTTTGACAGTTATTGAGCATAAACAAGTTTGAATATGGCCACCAGTGATATCAGCGGGGTCCTTCCTTGTGTTGTGTTAATTTCAGCTCCATATAAGACTATAACACCCTATTTTTTTATCTACATCATTTCATTGAACCGTAATTACACAATGATTCAATGTCCACAGTGACATCACCGGTGACCACACTGAAACTAATTTACTCTCAATAACTAGTCAAACAAAATGAATGTGTGCAAAACTGTTTAGATCGAGTGTTTGGATGTGTGTGTGTGAGATTATGTGCAAAATAATTCAACGTTGAAATACAGACGACTGAGAACGGAAGAGGCCATGAATGCATTTAGAAGTCTCGCCTCGACTACTACAATGTACTGCTCGCTGCTCTACCGACCACCACCACCAAGCCACTTCAACTCATTCAGAACGCAGCGGCCCACCTGATCTCCAACCTACCAAAGTCAGCCCATGTCACCCCACTTCTTAGGGACCTGCACTGGCTCCCCATCGCTGCACAAATCCGCTTCAAGGTCCTCGACCTGGCATATCGCGCAGCGAAGGGAACGGCTCCCACCTACCTCCGGTCAATGGTCTCTAGCTACACACCCTCAAGACCCCTACGCTCTACATCTTCTGGCCACCTCAGACCCACTCCTATCAGAGCTCCGGGAGGGTCATCAAAGAGAAGCCGCCTATTCTCGGTCCTCGCTCCACAATGGTGGAACGAACTTCCCAGACGAAACCCGACCAATCTTTCGCCATCGACTAAAAACACACTTCTTCAATAAATGTCTGAAATGGAAAACAAAATAACTAACTAACCTTCTTACTGTCCTCTACTATCATGCACTCTTCCTAATATACTAACATGTCTCTATTACTATGCACTCAACACTGCAGCACCCACGTTTCAACACTCTTGAAAGAGTTGTACACTTCCTGCTGACTTGTCGTACAGAACTTGTAAGTCGCTTTGGATAAAAGCGTCAGCTAAATAACAAAATGTAACGTAATGTAATGTAGAAGTGAATCACTAACACAAAACTGGGAAAATAATATATGACGAAGATGTTATTGACAAAGAAAATCTATTAAAATCAATGTATGACAAGAATTGTCCAATAAAAGAAAACAAAACTATGCAGATGACAAAGAGTCATCATGACTTAGCATTTAGCTAAATTGTTAGTTTACACGGCTTCAAGACGCGTTTCCCAGTTGCCTAGCGACGGTCTCCTCGCGACTGTAAACTGCTGGAACGCCAAGCATGTCGTGTACTCGACTACCGCCGCCGAGACCGCAAACTCGACAGTTACATTTGAAGGCAGCAATAGTCTCACTGCTATGGTGACTGTGTGTGTGTGTGTGTGTGTGTGTGTGTGTGTGTGTGTGTGTGTGTGTGTGTGTGTGTGTGTGTGTGTGTGTGTGTGTGTGTGTGTGTGTGTGTGTGTGTGTGTGTGTGTGTGTGTGTGTGTGTGTGTGTGTGTGTGTGTGTGTGTGTCAACATGCACTGAATATAGACTAGATCAATATTACCCTGGGGGCCTTGGGAGAGGCCCGATTCATAATAACACACACACACACACAGTGAAATGTCAGCGCTACCTACAGGATGTCAGAGCATCATGGGGGCTTGTTGCTTGTCAGTAATTGGATGTAACTAGATGCCAGCCTAATTGCAGAAGTATTACCGTGTAATTACCACAACACTATTGAGATTGCCTTCACCCTTTCAGAACAGTGTCTCTGACACCCCCCCCCCCCCCCCCCAATCCCTGCTTGCCTATGTATAATACATCCTACGAATATCCAGCGCTCCATTGTAAATGACTATTAAACATATCTGCAGTCACATTAAAACCTTGGAAATGTTCATGTTATCCTTTTTTTTTCGTACGTGAATTGAAATTTTAAAAGGTCACATATTGGATTTCCCCCCTCTATTATTTCACGATACAATGATACCGTGATCTGTGCGTTGTAATCTGAGCTGTACGGTAATCTAATGTTCAGTCATTAAACGCTTGTTCATTCGTATCGTATCGCACTCTGGGAGCACAGTGCGGTTGGGGATCAATTCGGTCCATTCCCGTCATAATTGAAGTGTTGAAAAACGTCTTGTGTCAAGCTATGAAGAATTGATTCAGAATGAAATTCTGATATATATATATACATATCATTCACAGTTTCTATAGGCATGTTGAATAGAGCGTAGACGTGTCCGTTCCCCTCAAAGTTCCAGGAGTATTTGTATCTTATCCTCGTAGATTCTGGTGATAATTAAAGGTGATGTGAGTGGTCTTTTTTGGTTTGTTAAAATAAGTGGTTTACATGTTAAAATAATAGCTCTACACTCAAACAGTCATCAATGATAGAGATTTGTCTGGTCAGTAACATAAAATAAATGTCTAGGGTTCTCTCTCCTGATTGGATAAAGTGGGAAGTGATACCAGAAAATTTATTTTGTGTTTACTGCAGAGCGGAAGGACTGGGAGACCGATGTTACTGACCAGACACTCTGTATCAGTGATGGCTGTTGGAATGTAGAACTATTTAACACTTGTTCTAACAAATAAAATACCACTTACAGCTCTTTTAACCTGTTAAGCCTTAAGGTCCCCCTATAGGGCGACCCTGCTTTTCTTTATCATAAATCGATCAATAGAGACCGTATTAGATCCCCAATTATCATATCATGGGATATCATTGGAAAGCCACACTCATTGGCTACAACCCTGTGCAAGGATTTTCGAGATCGCCAAATGATTGACGGAGCTAGAGCCCCGGGAGTCGGGGGTGGTAATGTGTACTTTTGCGTACTTTGGGGCAAGCCTCACATATCGGCATGTAACTCGAGAACCGCTGAACGGATTTCGTCACCTGAAAGGGCAATCGACAGGCAACAAATAGGGCTTTAATTCTATCTATATATTGTATTAAAAGAAATGCACACCCGAGCATTTTTTGTACACATGATCTCAATAAGGTGGTGAATGAGCTCAGTGAGCATTTTCTCGTGCCCCGTATACATTTTTGATCATCATCATCAAAATCATAAATCATAATTAATCATAATTAATCATAATTAATTTATTCATTACAATTTACTCAGCCTAGTAACAGACACAATATTTCTGACACTGGAAATACATACCCCCAGGTCCCTAGATGTTCCTAGATACCAAGAACATGCAAATTGACCTTGCAGAAGTGGAGCAATCTTCCATTTACTTAGGCATGTACCTTTAGGCGAAAACGGTCTACAGATTAACAGGTTAAACATTGTAACACATGGTAGATAGTTATCTCTGATAGTGAAGCAGCTACTGTACATATACCACCATGACTGTGGGCGGTGGTTTCAAGGTTCAAGTGTTCAAGGTTCTCTATTGTCATTTGTGTGTACTTGCAAACATAAAAAACATAATGAAAAGATTCCTCCAGTCCAAGACAGTCCACACAAATAACAATAGACAATCAATAGACAATCAAACAATATAAAAAGTTGTTTGATCAGATCAATCAAATAGAGGACCCACTCATAATGCAGCATATAAACGAAGCGTAGTTCAATAATTATCAATAAAAACTGTCCAGTGTTAAAATAAAATATCAAATGAACGCAATGCATTACAATTTAAAATGATAACGTTAAAGTGACCAGAGAGAGAGAGAGAGAAGAGAGAGAGAGAGAGAGAGAGAGAGAGAGAGAGAGAGAGAGAGAGAGAGAGAGAGAGAGAGAGAGAGAAGGAGAGAGAGAGATGGAGAGGACAGAGTGGGAGAAGAGAGAGCGATAGAGAGTGAGAGACAGAGTGGGAGAAAGGCGTGCGTGTGAGAGAGAGAGAGAGAGAGCGAGAGCGAGAGCGAGAGCGAGAGCGAGAGCGAGAGCGAGAGCGAGAGCGAGGAGAGAGAGAGAGAGAGAGACGAGAGAGAGAGAGAGGAGAGAGAGAGAGAGAGAGAGAGAGAGAGAGAGAGAGAGAGAGAGAGAGAGGGGGGGGGGTTGTAGTCTAGCTGATGATGCAGAACAAAACTACAGGTTTAGAGAGACTGGTGCAGTTCAACCCATAAGTGGGACCAGTTCAGATACATTTGACTGGCAACTTCACTTCTTAAGGTTTTTAATTTTTATGTCCTGGTCTCGACAAGCTCAAAAGGCAATCTATGCTTCTGCTTTATATATTGTCAGACGACTGTGGGTTTCTACACCGCACAGTAACGCCGTTGTGTACAGTCTTAATTATCACCTGCGGTAATAATTATAAAGTAAACCGCATTGTGCCGAATATTTTTTTTTCACAGGAAAAAAATATACTGAAAAGGGGCCTCGTCAGATTTTCTGGGTCTAGACTTGTAAATGTCATTATACATTCACAACAACAGATTGTGGCAAAGGAGTGTTCCCCAAGGCGAGTCACTGTCTTCTCTCTGTATCTCCCTCTCACACACACCTGCAGTGACAGGTGCAAAACACACACACACACACCTGCAGATCATCTTGGATACCCTGTGTGAGGGCTGTGGGTGTGTGTGTGTGTGGGGGTCACGAGCAGATAAACAGGGACTCTTAAACACTATGGGTGCCATGGGTTAAATTCATTATATACCATAGGTTGCCGGCTCTATTTGTCTATGGAGAAGTACCCTTCTTTGCATGGCTATAACTTTTTAAATTCTATTGCTACATTGCCATTATTAGGCCCATTCAAAGTCCTATATGTATTTGTCATTGTGTAGCAACGTTAAACTTTTTCATTCACATATTCATAGTAAAGTATGGTCTAATGTATAAGTATGTTTTCATCTCTTTCTGCAGCTTTCTCCAGAACGTGATCTATAGCCCAAATGCATTATATTGATGATGAAATACAGTTTGATGGCAATCGGGCGATTATAAAAAATTTCAATTGGACATACTTCTAGAATGATCTACGTATGATCTGATGATGACCGATGGGCGGGGGATCGTTTATAATTCCGTGGGCAGCGTTATATCATTCATCTAGTGTGGGTCATATGTTCATCATAACAGTTTATATGAAATACGTTAGAAAATAACGCTGGATCTTACCGGATCTTCCTCGCGCCGTTGGGACGATCAGCGTGGTGTAGACCGTTTTCGATTATGGGATGTTTATCCTGATGAACCATTTCCAGCTTGTATAATACTATATACGTCCAAATCATGTTGTTTATCGAGTTATTGGCAATGGATCGCTATTATATTGTGACGAGCCAGAGTCCGGGACATGTACAGAGTGCCTGGAAGTAATATGGCCGACCAGCACAACCTCCACAGCACTTCCTGTTTGGTGATTGCGCCGATCGGCCACCAGATGGCGCTCCTGAACCGCCAGAGAGCTCAGTGGGTCCTCCTGGAGGATCTCAGGCCAGCGGAGGGGAAATAATATTTAATATTGATATTAAAGACGCTGTACAGCGTCCTTCGGCAACTTGAGCATGGCCGGGAATGACGCTGTAAAGCGTTTCCCGGCAGTCAAAGTGTTAAAGTTATCCGTGAAACGAACAACCACTAGACTGCTTACGCAGATATTTTAGAGAGGGGGAAAAATTAAACAACACAAAACCTCCTTTACAGGTGGAAGTCTCAAAGAGAGAAATTAAGAAAATAAATCAAGTCCAAAAAACAGGACCTACTCTCGATAAAGAGGTATAGTATAAGTAAATAAGTAAAATAGTAAATAGCCACAAGGGCACCTCCTAATAACTAATAAATAAGAGGTTAATATTGAAAAAAGTTAAACAAATAAACCTCCACTAAGGGAGTTTATGTATAGAATAAAGCGAGTAGCCTAAACTAAGAACGACTACCATAAAGCTAAACTCTGAATCAGAGATCAGACTAAACTTCAATATAAGGAGTGTGACCAAAAGAACAGCCAACACTAGGAAATTAATTAGCAGTTGACACTGCGAGATCCAAACTTAAATAGACCTCAAGGCATGGCCATAGACACAGCTGCACTGCATCAGGTGCAATCAAGCCCACACACCTGCCGACCCATGAGGCAATCAACCACAGGGACCAGGGATTGACAGCTATCCCTCACAGAAAGGTGAAATAAAGCAAAAATAGACAGCTGTCCCTCACAGAAAGGTGAAATAAAGCAAAACCATGACAATAAGAAGAATCTATAGACGCAGAGTACGAGCCTGCTGCCTTCACTCTAAGATGTATTCAATAGGTCATTCTCCCTTAACGCAGCGCAAAGCTCCTCAAACAAATGTTGAAGCAGCCAAGAAATACGATGTTACAGAGTGTAATGTTAGAAGATTGCAAGGTCAAAAAGACTGCCTTAAAATGCAAACAGGTCAGAGATTTACTCACCATATCTCTTTTTCTATTTATTTACATTTTTATATAAAAAAGAAAAAAAGAATTGTCCCCTTTCCCTGTTACCCTTCGAGGGGACCTTTTGTCCTCTCGCCAGGCCGTCATTGAAAATAAGAATTTGTTCTTAACTGACCTGCCTGGTTAAATAAAAGTTAAATAAAGGAAAAGTGGTACAGTAGCTTCCAGAAGATTAACAGCAATTCTTTTCATTATATAAACAAAATGTTCGTCTTCAAAAAGGTGATTTTGGACCAATACCCTTGATACGTCCAGTTCACGTCAGAGCTCCGTTGATTAACCCTTTCACTGCCGCACTACCAAACAGTTAACCCTTTCACTGCGACAATACACAGATGGTTAACCCCTTTCCACTGCCACACAACAGCAGGTCGGTAGTGTGATAGTAAAGGGTTAACCTTCTGTAGTGTGGCAGTGAAAGGGTTAGAGCTGCACTATCATGGAGTTGGGTAAGAGGAAACCCTCCCAACAGCCATGCATAAAACGCAGTGACATTGCCCGCACAAAGTTTTCCTGTCCGCCACGACCAGTGCCGTGAAATCCGTACGGTACACATTTCTAGAGCATAACGTGGTGAACAACACAAATATAAAACAGTGACCTTGCTTGAAGACATTTCTTTTTTATTGTAATTTTCTCTCATCCTCCATGTTTTAACACAGTGGAGTTACGTCTAACGACCACAGGGTGGCAGTCTTCCATAGTGCAGCTTTAAAAGTGAAAGTTAATTAACCCCCGGTACAACGCCCCCCCCCCCCCCCCCCCCCCACCCCCCTCCACCCGAAGGATATTCAAACACACAACGCTCTGTAATTTAGCCAATAGTTTCTTCATGCAGAGCTACGCGGCACCGGTCATTAAACTCAACCGTCTAGGATCATACGCTATACTTAGATCACAGATCATCAAATCTCCCGTCCCATATAGGCTACTTCCAGACCCACTGCTTTGAAATTAATGGACCTTTATGCCACGGCCAGCGCCGCAGAAACATGCTTTTCCAATTAGATTGTGATTTGATGCCGTTTTTGTGTTAATTTTTTACGAGCACAATGTTATACGCAGTGGTTTTCTGGTTCCAGGTGGGATCTGGTGGTTACTCAGTGGCAGTTAATGAGGCAGAGTGGAGAGCAATAGTGCTGACGAGGGGAGGAGGAATGAAGAGTGAGGGGGGGGAGGGGGGAGAGAGGAAGAGGGAGAGAGAGAGGGAGAGAGAGGGGGGGAGAGGGGAGAGGGAGGAAGAGGAAGAGAGAGAGGGAGAGAGAGGGAGGAGAGGGGGGAGGGAGAGGGAGGAAGAGGAGAGAGAGAGAGAGAGGTGGAGAGAGGAGGGAGAGGGGGAAGTGAGAGAGATAGGGGTGGAGGGAGAGGGGGGGAGAGAGAGGGAGAGGGGGAAGAGAGATGGATAGAGATAGGGGTAGAAGGGAGAGGGGGAGAGAGAGGGAGAGAGAAAGAGAAAGGGAGAGAGAAAGAGAGAGAGGGAGGAACAGAGAAAGAGATGGGGGGAGAGAGAGGGAGAGGGTGAAGTGTGAGTGGTCTTTTTTGGTTTGTTAAAATAAGTGGTCTACATGTTAAAATAATAGTTCTACACTCAAACAGTCATCACTGATAGAGATTTGTCTGGTCAGTAACATAAAATAAATGTCTAGGGTTCTCTCTCCTGATTGGATAAAGTGGGAAGTGATACCAGAAAATTTATTTTGTGTTTACTGCAGAGCGGAAGGACTGGGAGACCGATGTTACTGACCAGACACTATGTCAGTGATGGCTGTTGGAATGTAGAACTATTTAACACTTACAGCTCTTTTAACCTGTTAAGCCTTAAGGTCCCCCTATAGGACCCTGCTTTTCTTTATCATAAATCGATCAATCATATCATATCATGGGGTATCATTGGACAGCCACCCTCATTGGCTACAACCCTGTGCAAAGATTTTCGAGATCGCCAAATGATTGACGGAGCTATAGCCCCGGGAGTCGGGGGTGGTAATGTGTACTTTTGCGTACTTTGGGGCACGCCTCACATATCGGCATGTAACTCGAGAACCGCTGAACGGATTTTGTCACCTGAAAGGGCAATCGACAGGCAACAAATAGGGCTTTAATTCTATCTATATATTGTATTAAAAGAAATGCACACCAAGCATTTTTTTTACACATGATCTCAATAAGGTGGTGAATGAGCTCAGTGAGCATTTTCTCGTGCCCCGTATACATTTTTTATCATCATCATCAAAATCATAAATCATAATTAATCATAATTAATCATAATTAATTTATTCATTACAATTTACTCAGCCTAGTAACAGACACAATATTTCTGACACTGGAAATACATACCCACAGGTCCCTAGATGTTCCTAGATACCAAGAACATGCAAATTGACCTTGCAGAAGTGGAGCAATCTTCCATTTACTTAGGCATGTACCTTTAGGCGAAAACGGTCTACAGATTAACAGGTTAAACATTGTAACACATGGTAGATAGTTATCTCTGATAGTGAAGCAGCTACTGTACATATACCACCATGACTGTGGGCGGTGGTTTCAAGGTTCAAGTGTTCAAGGTTCTCTATTGTCATTTGTGTGTACTTGCAAACATAAAAAACATAATGAAAAGATTCCTCCAGTCCAAGACAGTCCACACAAATAACAATAGACAATCAATAGACAATCAAACAATATAAAAAGGTTGTTTGATCAGATCAATCAAATAGAGGACCCACTCATAATGCAGCATATAAACAAAGCGTAGTTCAAGCTTCAGAATATAATTATCAATAAAATCTGTCCAGTGTTAAAATAAAATATAAAATGAACGCAATGCATTACAATTTAAAATGATAGAGAGAGAGAGAGAGAGAGAGAGAGAGAGAGAGAGAGAGAGAGAGAGAGAGAGAGAGAGAGAGAGAGAGAGAGAGAGAGAGAGAGAGAGAGAGAGAGAGAGAGAGAGAGAGAGAGAGAGAGAGAGAGAGAGAGAGAGAGGGTGGGGGGGGGTTTGTAGTCTAGCTGATGATGCAGAACAAAACTACAGGTTTAGAGAGACTGGTGCAGTTCAACCCATAAGTGGGACCAGTTCAGATAAATTTGACTGGCAACTTCACTTCTTAAGGTTTTAAATTTTTATGTCCTGGTCTCGACAAGCTCAAAAGGCAATCTATGCTTCTGCTTTATATATTGTCAGACGACTGTGGGTTTCTACACCGCACAGTAACGCCGTTGTGGTACAGCCTTAATTATCACCCGCGGTAATAATTATAAAGTAAACCGCATTGTGCCGAATATTTTTTTCCACATGAAAAAAATATGAAAAAGGGGCCTCGTCAGATTTTCTGGGTCTAGACTTGTAAATGTCATTATACATTCACAACAACAGATTGTGGCAAAGGAGTGTTCCCCAAGCGAGTCACTGTCTTCCTCTCTGTATCTCCCTCTCACACACACCTGCAGTGACAGGTGCAAAACACACACACACACCTGCAGATCATCTTGGATACCCTGTGTGAGGGCTGTGTGTGTGTGTGGGTCACGAGCAGATAACAGGGACTCTTAAAGTTATCCGTGAAACGAACAACCACTAGACTGCTTACGCAGATATTTTAGGAGAGGGGAAAAATTAAACAACACAAAACCTCCTTTACAGGTGGAAGTCTCAAAGAGAGAAATTAAGAAAATAAATCAAGTCCAAAAAACAGGACTACTCTCGATAAAGAGGTATAGTATAAAAGTAAATAAGCCACAAGGGCACCTCCTAATAACGGAGTTAATATTGAAAAAAGTTAAACAATAAACCTCCACTAAGGGAGTTTATGTATAGAATAAAGCGAGTAGCCTAAACTAAGAACGACTACCATAAAAGCTAAACTCTGAATCAGAGATCAGACTAAACTTCAATATAAGGAGTGTGACCAAAAGAACAGCCAACACTAGGAAATTAATTAGCAGTTGACACTGCGAGATCCAAACTTAAATAGACTCAAGGCATGGCCATAGGCACAGCTGCACTGCATCAGGTGCAATCAAGCCCACACACCTGCCGACCCATGAGGCAATCAACCACAGGGACCAGGGATTGACAGCTATCCCTCACAGAAAGGTGAAATAAAGCAAAAATAGACAGCTGTCCCTCACAAAAAGGTGAAATAAAGCAAAACCATGACAATAAGAAGAATCTATAGACGCGGAGTACGAGCTGCTGCCTTCACTCTAAGATGTATTCAATAGGTCATTCTCCCTTAACGCAGCGCAAAGCTCCTCAAACAAATGTGAAGCAGCCAAGAAATACGATGTTACAGAGTGTAATGTTAGAAGATTGCAAGGTCAAAAAGACTGCCTTAAAAATGCAAACAGTCAGAGATTTACTCACCATATCTCTTTTCTATTTATTTACATTTTTATATAAAAAAGAAAAAAATAATTGTCCCCTTTCCCTGTTACCCTTCGAGGGGACCTTTTGTCCTCTCGCCAGGCCGTCATTGAAAATAAGAATTTGTTCTTAACTGACCTGCCTGGTTAAATAAAAGTTAAATAAAGGAAAAAGTGGTACAGTAGCTTCCAGAAGATTGACAGCAATTCTTTTCATTATAAAAACAAAATGTTCGTCTTCAAAAAGGTGATTTTGGACCAATACCCTTGATACGTCCAGTTCACATCAGAGCTCCGTTGATTAACCCTTTCACTGCCGCACTACCAAACAGTTAACCCTTTCACTGCGACAATACACAGAGTGTAACTGAGGGGTACAATTCCCTGACTGTATTGATAAGTATGGTATCATTAAACCACTACCGATTATGTACTTTAACTACTGGCCACACAGTACATGATATAGATATGATGAACACTTTCCCACCATGAAACGAAGTCCACACAAATGTATAAATCGAATATTTTATATAGCAAAGGGTATATACAACGTTCACTTAATGACATTTATGATTTGAATGCACTTGTAAGGCAAATGAGTATTCGTAGGCAAATCAACATTGAATGTCCAATCTCTGGTTACGCAGGGAGCAAGTATGCAACCTGGTTCTTTAGGGAACTATAGCGATGGTACTTAAATGATTATAGCTGGATATACTAAAAGGGGGTCCCGCTGGTTGTAAGTCAGTAGGGGGGGGGGGTTAGGAGAGCCGCTGGCGATATCCCATCTGGCCAACGATTTCTTGGGAGAATTCAGAGTGCTGAACACGGTGCCCACAGAACCTCGGTCCACAGATGAATACAGCTGGGCCCTCTTGTAGACGGTAGCTGCCGGTCCACAACGAAGAGACGTGAGGCGACCTCACTCGGGGTAGTGCGCCGTCTCACCTGGACTCCTCTCGGGGGGTAGTTCCAACACTTACCAGTGTTGGCTGTTATCCATGGCATAAATCAAAGCACCCAAAGCAAGTAGATAATCCAAGCCGTGTAGGGCTCGCCGTCGTCCGGGTAAGGTAATCCAATGTGCAGGTCCACTCGTCCTGGCCCAGAACTCCTCGGATGAAAGCACCACACGTGGTCTGCCCAGCCTGGTTAAGACTCTAGATAACGCGAGGAACGATGGGGGTACTGCTCACTTTATAACTCTAACCGAACGATGCACCATACATAATAGACTATTATTAACTTAATAGAAATACGTCCCACTCGACGGTATAGTGCCAAACTATGACAATTCAACTATTAATCCACACGATGTCTCAATGCCATTCTGAGGCCAAGTTGACCATACTGCACCACACGTGTATCGTGGGTGAGGCTTAACGTCTTGCCACTAGGTTGGAGGGTAAAGAACTAAGGGCTAAGGGACTAAAAAGAAAGTTCTACTTTACTTGCGCCATATATATATGCGCTGTGAACAAATAGTACCATTCGTATTTCGGCAGACGTATTCCTACGCGGAACCGGGGCTAGTAACGACATGTTCGTCGGCACGATTGAACTTGAACCAAGGGGCTTGGCTGCTGGCGCCAGGTTCTTGTCCAATGAGAGAATGAAACTATTATGGGCTGTTAGTAGACTAAAGGGATATTCAGTGTATATGTACAAGGAATATACAAGGGATATCAAACGATATACAAATACTATTAAATATATATCCATAAATAAATATATATATTCGGTTTAATCTGATCCTTCACAACAGCCGCCCCCTAATTAGTCCCACCTAATTAGCTAAGCAGAGACAGATTAACCGCACTGTCTACCACTCAAGGTCCGCTGTAAGGGTCAGTCAACTCACAAAGTCGTGGGGTCATGGTCGTCATCGATAGTGTCTGGGAGTCTGGGCAGTTCTATTAGCCTCGCCACGGGTCGTGTGTAAGTTCGCCCTTGGACGAGCACTTCAGCTGCTCGGACCTTGCCATCGGCACCGGTGATCACTTTGCTTACGCGGCCAGCCGGCCACATAGCTCTGGGTAGTGACTGGTCGATAATCATGACGACTGTTCCTTCTGTCAAATTGTCTCTCTCTTTTACCCACTTCTGGCGGGTCTGTAGAGACGGTAGGTAGTGGAGTAGAAAGCTGTTCCAAAACTTGTCAGCTAGTACTTGACTGTACCTCCACATTCTTCGGCCGTTCGCTTCTTCAGGCCTGTACATTGTCTGGGGTAGCGCGGGGTCCAGCCGCCCCATCAAGAGTGTGTTGGGGGTGACTGGGTCGACATCTGCTATATCACTGGAGACGTAGCCGAGGGGCTTTGAGTTCAATACTCCCTCGATCTCCGTGAGGACTGTCATTAGGACTTCTTCCGCCACGGTCTGGGCCCCAAGCATGGCGTACAGGGCTGTCTTTATTGAACGTACTTCTCGTTCCCAGGTTCCACCGAAGTGGGGTGCGTTCGGGGGATTAAACTGGAAGTCAATCTGGGATGGAGCGAGGTGGGTCTTAAGTTCTGGGCCCATAGCTTGGAAGCTCTCTCTCAGCTCTCTTTCTCCGCCTTTGAAGTTTGTCCCGTGATCAGACAACAATGTAGACGGTTTTCCTTTCCGTGATGTGAATCTTCGGAAGGCCATAAGGAATGAGTCTGTGCTCATGGTCGGAAGGAGTTTGATATGTATCGCTCTGGTGGTCATGCATTTGAATACAATACCCCACCGCTTCTCGGTTCCTCTTCCTTTCTTTATGTACAACGGGCCAAAACAGTCCATGCCTGTGGAGTGGAATGGCTTGTCGCCGAGTCGGAGGCGACAGGGAGGTAGGTCAGCCATCCGGGGTATGCTGGGCTGCGCGCGCCACTTTCAGCAGTCTAGACAGGTTCGCTGGAAGCGTCGCACTGCTTCTCTTCCTTGAAGTATCCAATAGCGACGTCTGATCTCCGCGAAGACTCTCTCTGCTCCTGCGTGGTGTACATCCTCGTCGTATTTCTTTATGATCAGCTCTGTGACCTTGTGTCGGCTGTTCAAGACTATCGGGTACTTAAGGTCATCCGGTAGATCGGGGGCTCTCCGCAGGCGACCACCCACTCTGATGAGATTATGGGCGTCACTCTCGGGTGCCAGGTGGAGCAGTCTGCTGTCTGATGGGACGGGCTTTCCTCCCTGTAGACAGTCTAGCTCATCGGGGAACGAGTCTCTCTGGGCTCGTTGTAGTAGAAGAAGTTCTGCTTCTTCGTAGTCAGCTGCTGAAATGTCGGCAGTGGACTGAATCTCTGGGTGGTGCCACAGGAATGTCTTTAGCTGCGCACTCTGTAGGGTAATGCAATCATCTATGTTGGGGTCTGTGGAGGCGACTGTGCTCAGTCCACAGAACATAGGTTTCTTGTTCTCAGCCTCCTCTTTACTCGCTTCCCGTGGGGTGGGCGTAGGCCACTCTTCTTCCGGGAGCTTGAGGAACTCTGGTCCGTCACTGTAGATGTTGCGACGGGTGAGGTCATCTAGGGACATTCCCCGGGTGATGACGTCAGCTGGGTTGTGTTTGGTGTCCACATACCGCCAGCTCGCTGCTTCTGTTAACTCTTGAATCTCGGTGACTCTGACTCCCACGAAGACTTTGTATCTGCATGAATCAGACTTGATCCATGTGAGTACTGTCGTGGAATCTGACCACAAGATTGTTCTGTGCACCGGAATGGTGAGTTCACGTTGGATTAACGTGGCTAGATGCGCTCCTGCTAGGGCTGCGCAGAGCTCTAGACGCGGGATAGATTGTTGCTTTCGTGGGGCTATTCTTGAGCGAGCCAGGATGAAAGCAGTGTGTATCTCTCCTCCCTTCTCTTGGGCACGCAAGTAGGCCACCGATCCATAGGCTACTTCGGAGGCGTCACTGAAGACGTGTAGATCCATCTTGCATGTCTCTGGCCTCACTGTGGGTGGGAAGTAGCTGCGGCGTATATTGACGCCTGGGAGTGAGCGGAGCTCCGTCTCCCACTCTCTCCATGTGGAGGCAAGGTGTGCGGGTATTGGGTCGTCCCAGCCCTGCTCCTTGTCCCATAGTGCTCGTACAATCATCTTTGCCCTGGTGGTGTAAGGTAGAATACATCCCAACGGGTCATATTGTCTGGCGAGTGTTCTGTACACACTCCGTCTGGTGGTCGGTATCGCCGTCGACCTTCCCTGCTCCGTGGTCAGGGGTTTGTGTCTATAGTGGAGCGAGTCTGTTTTGAAGCGCCAGACTAGTCCTAGTGTCATTTCTTGGGCTTCTCCTGGGATTGTCGCCATCCAGGTCTCGCTGCTGGCAGCCTTGTCCGCGGGGGAGAGGCTGCGCAATACGTGCGGGTCGCTGCTGGCCCACTGCCTGAGATCAAAGCCGCCTTTGATCAGGGAGGCGCGTAGCTTGAGTAGGAGAACCTCGGCTTCTTCTTGAGTCGAAACGCTTTGTAAACAGTTGTCCACGTAGAAACTGTTCTTCACACTGTGTCGGACCTCTTCATCTGCTGCTGGGTCCTCTGCGACGTGTTTCTGTAGTGCAAATGTAGCACAGCACGGGCTGCATGTGGTTCCGAAGGGGAGGACTTCCCACTGGTAGATGGCTGGGTGCTCATCTCCGATCCTCTCTCTCCATAGGAACCGCAGCAGGGGCTTGTCCTCCTCCACTAGTCTCACCTGCAGGAACATCCCTTTGATATCCCCGCTGATAGCCACCTTGTCCTGGCGGAAGCGTAGTAGCACGCCTAGTAGAGAGGGGCCGAGTGTGGGGCCGGGCAAGAGCTCTTTATTCAGATTTTGGGATCCGATCTGGTAGCTGCAGTTAAACACAATGCGATCCTTGCCGTTGTGGTGGACCTTGTGGTGCGGCACGTACCATGATTCGGTCGTCTGATCGGCCTCTTTAATGTCAATCTTTGTCACGTGTCCCGCTGTGATTAGCTTCTCAATCTCAGCGCGGTACACACTCTCTTGAGCGGGGTCTTTGGCTAGGCGCCGCTCTGTGTTCAATAGATACCGCTCCGTAGCGTCTTTCTTTGCGTGAAAGGTGGGCATTCCCTCTCGCCTCAGGAGTGGAGTTGCGTATCTCATCACTCCGCCGACTGTGACTCTCTTTGTCCCTTGCTCGAGGAGGTTTATGGCGTAAATGACTTCTTTAGAACGAATGTCTTTCTTTTCGTTCTTAAAGGGCATTGTCTCTAGTGTCCATAGCCTCTCGACATGCTGCAGGAGAGTGGTGTCTTCTTCTGTCACTCTGGAGTGGAGGCAGCTAGTGGCTGCTGTTCGGTTGAGAGATTTAGCGAGGGGGCCTTGTAGTGTCCATCCTAGGCGGGTCTCGACTGCTGCAGGACAGCCTCGGGGTCCTGTATGGACCCGGTCTATCGGGACTATGAGGTCTGCATGGTCGGAGCCTATCAGCAGGGTCGGGGTGGCGCCGTCTATGAGCGGGATAGGTAGTTGACGCAGGTGCACATATTTATCCATCAGCTTGGCGATGGGGTAGGTGTACTGTGATAGTCCTATTTCTTGGCTGGTGAAAGCATTTGTAATCCTATACCGTCGCTCTGGCTGCCCGCTTGCTGCGATAGTGAAGGAGACATTCTCGCCCTTTATCGTCTTTAAATCTCTTCTTATTGTCCGAATCGTCATTTGGTTCTCGCTCCCCCGCAGTCCCAGCTGGGCCGCAGCGGACGCGAGCAGAAGGGTCTTCTCTGACCCGTCATCAAGGACGGCGTAAGTGTCCATGACTTTATCTTGGTAGCTCAATGTTACACGGACTACCTTTAAGAGCACTTGGGCGCCGCTGCTGCTGGCGGGGGGGTAAATGTACATGACACTTGCCTTGGTGCTGCTCGATGGTGCAGGTGCAGGCTTTCTTCTGTTACTGTCGTGTAGGACATCTAGGTGTGCTCCGTCACACCGACTGCACCTCTTCTTTAGGCGGCACTCGGCTGCCATGTGATTGCGCGCACATCGGTAACAGCGCCTGTTGGACTTTATCCATTGACTCACTTCTTCTGCATTCATCTTTGTGAACAGGTCACATTGTGACAGCCAGTGTTCCTTCTCGCAGTACGGGCACACCATCTTCCGCTTCTCTTTTCTCGAGGGGGTACTGTGGTTCTTACTGCTCGGTACTGATTCTGATTGGTGCATGACAGTCACCGATCTTCTTCCATCGTTTATTCTCCTGGGTCCCTCTCTGGAGCTTGGTGTGCTCCGCACGAACGTATCCAGTCGTAAGCTGCTGACTTCTCTCGCCAGGAAGTCGGCTAGATCGAGGAGGGATGGTTCGGGACCGTTAGGATCACGGTGGTCTCTCTGCCGCCTGAAGCGCTCTTGTCTGGCGGGTGGCAGCTTCTCTAAAATCCTCTCGACGTTAGAGTTGGCGTATAGCTCGTGCATACCCTTTTCCCGTTGCGCTCCCAGCATCCCTACCAGGGACTGCACTTTTATAGACAGGTCGTCTAATGAGCGATTGTCTGTTGCTGGGGGTAGGCGGTCAATATGCCTTATCTCTTGGATTACGTAATCCCATATACGTCCATATCTCTGGTCCAGCGCTGCTAGAGCCGCGGTGTATGGGGTCGTAGAGGTGGCATAGGCTAGCGCTATATTGTGCGCTCGCGGTACTTTCAGGTGCTTCAGTAATATTGCATACTTGTGGCGTTCATCAGCGACATCCACCATCATTGTCTCTAAGCACATCCGGCCTCTCCGTGTACTGTGCTCGATTCTCATAGGTGAAGTCTGGAAACGTCGGTGTGGCAATGTATGACGCCGTGGATGGCTGATACATCGGCGAGCGTTGGGGGAGAGGCCTCCTAGGCGAGTCTCCTCTTGCGCCTCTCTGTGGGCTGGTACCGGCAGGGTACCATGGCCCGCTGGTCCAGGTGCTATTCCTCGGGGCTGGTCGTGCGTCATGCTCACCCGTGAATAGAGTCGGGGGTCTGTAGCGCAGCGCCGCGGGGGTATAGCCTGGGCTGTACTGGACCTCCTGGTCCGGTGGAGTACTGTGCTGTCGTCGGGCTTGGTTCTCCTCCTCTCCCTCTTCTTCTTCTATCAGGTCCTCTAGATCCTGTAGTCGTTTATTTAGCTTCTCCGCAGTGTATGCTGCTCCTTCCTTGTAGCTGGGTCTCGCTTGGACCGGTCGGGGAAGGGGGTCTGCGGGGGGTATAGGCTTGGTCTGTTGGTCAAGTTCAGGGTCGCTTGCTCGGTTAGGAGACGCTGCCCTTGACTGTTGTCTCGACGAGTTCCTTGAACCCCTGGCGGAGGGAGAGGGTGTTGCCTTGAGGATCAGCTGCTCCATTAGCTGCGCTTGTAACTTGTCGCGCTCGGCTTGTAGTCTGTCGCGCTCGGCTTCGCGCTTGGTGAGATCTGCTTCTCTTTGGGCACCGGCAGCGGCGCGCTGGGCGTCGGCCCAGTCTCTTGCCATATTCTCTTCCGTCTGAAGGCGTCTCATCTCCAGGCGTATGCGCTCTTCTTCGCTCCGTTGCTGTGTCTGGAGTCGATCGCGTTCACCCTGAAGTCGATCGCGTTCACCCTGAAGTCGATCGCGTTCGGTAGAGGCTGTCAGGCTGGCGAGGAACGCCTGTGATAGCATCCTCTCCGCTTCGCTGGGGGAAGACGGTTGTAGAGGTGAGCCGCTCCTGGCTGTACTCGTTGGGGAGTCCTGGAGCTCTATTTCCTCGGCGCTCTCCTCCTCTTCTTCCGTGCAGAGTTCTCTCTCTGTAGGGTTGTCTTCCTCCCGGGGCTGGTTGGGGACTACTTCTTCGGTATTGGCGGGGGGTAAAGGCATGTCAGCTCCCTCCTGGTCCCCACCGTGAGCTTGGTCAGTTACATTAGAACCCACTAGGGCCTCTGTGGTCGGGGTAACCTGGTCGTTAAGGTCAGACATAATTTTTCTTTCTACTTTTACCGCGTTTACCGTTTGTCGAAGGCTAGGTAGTTGACTGACAGCGTAATCCTCTAAGTACTGAGGTGTCTGTCGTCTGCGCCGCGGGCGTTCTACGTTAGGAGGACCGTTTCGTGGAGTGTTCATCATAGGCCATTTCAATATTAATAACACTATATTAATATTACACTAGTTACCCTCCGGCTCGAAGGACCAATTGTAACTGAGGGGTACAATTCCCTGACTGTATTGATAAGTATGGTATCATTAAACCACTACCGATTATGTACTTTAACTACTGGCCACACAGTACATGATATAGATATGATGAACACTTTCCCACCATGAAACGAAGTCCACACAAATGTATAAATCGAATATTTTATATAGCAAAGGGTATATACAACGTTCATCAACATTGAATGTCCAATCTCTGGTTACGCAGGGAGCAAGTATGCAACCTGGTTCTTTAGGGAACTATAGCGATGGTACTTAAATGATTATAGCTGGATATACTAAAAGGGGGTCCCGCTGGTTGTAAGTCAGTAGGGGGGGGGGGTTAGGAGAGCCGCTGGCGATATCCCATCTGGCCAACGATTTCTTGGGAGAATTCAGAGTGCTGAACACGGTGCCCACAGAACCTCGGTCCACAGATGAATACAGCTGGGCCCTCTTGTAGACGGTAGCTGCCGGTCCACAACGAAGAGACGTGAGGCGACCTCACTCGGGGTAGAGCGCCGTCTCACCTGGACTCCTCTCGGGGGGTAGTTCCAACACTTACCAGTGTTGGCTGTTATCCATGGCATAAATCAAAGCACCCAAAGCAAGTAGATAATCCAAGCCGTGTAGGGCTCGCCGTCGTCCGGGTAAGGTAATCCAATGTGCAGGTCCACTCGTCCTGGCCCAGAACTCCTCGGATGAAAGCACCACACGTGGTCTGCCCAGCCTGGTTAAGACTCTAGATAACGCGAGGAACGATGGGGGTACTGCTCACTTTATAACTCTAACCGAACGATGCACCATACATAATAGACTATTATTAACTTAATAGAAATACGTCCCACTCGACGGTATAGTGCCAAACTATGACAATTCAACTATTAATCCACACGATGTCTCAATGCCATTCTGAGGCCAAGTTGACCATACTGCACCACACGTGTATCGTGGGTGAGGCTTAACGTCTTGCCACTAGGTTGGAGGGTAAAGAACTAAGGGCTAAGGGACTAAAAAGAAAGTTCTACTTTACTTGCGCCATATATATATGCGCTGTGAACAAATAGTACCATTCGTATTTCGGCAGACGTATTCCTACGCGGAACCGGGGCTAGTAACGACATGTTCGTCGGCACGATTGAACTTGAACCAAGGGGCTTGGCTGCTGGCGCCAGGTTCTTGTCCAATGAGAGAATGAAACTATTATGGGCTGTTAGTAGACTAAAGGGATATTCAGTGTATATGTACAAGGAATATACAAGGGATATCAAACGATATACAAATACTATTAAATATATATCCATAAATAAATATATATATTCGGTTTAATCTGATCCTTCACAACACAGAGGGTTAACCCTTTCACTGCCACACAACAGCAGGTCGGTAGTGTGATAGTAAAGGGTTAACCTTCTGTAGTGTGGCAGTGAAAGGGTTAGAGCTGCACTATCATGGAGTTGGGTAGAGGAAACCCTCCCAACAGCCATGCATAAAACGCAGTGACATTGCCCGCACAAAGTTTTCCTGTCCGCCACGACCAGTGCCGTGAAATCCGTACGGTACACATTTCTAGAGCATAACGTGTGAACAACACGTTGTGACCTTGCTTGAAGACATTTCTTTTTTATTGTAATTTTCTCTCATCCTCCATGTTTTAACACAGTGGAGTTACGTCTAACGACCACAGGGTGGCAGTCTTCCATAGTGCAGCTTTAAAAGTGAAAGTTAATTAACCCCGGTACAACCCCCCCCCCCTCCCCCCTCCACCCGAAGGATATTCAAACACACAACGCTCTGTAAATTTAGCCAATAGTTTCTTCATGCAGAGCTACGCGGCACCGGTCATTAAACTCAACCGTCTAGGATCATACGCTATACTTAGATCACAGATCATCAAATCTCCCGTCCCATATAGGCTACTTCCAGACCCACTGCTTTGAAATTAATGGACCTTTATGCCACGGCCAGCGCCGCAGAAACATGCTTTTCCAATTAGATTGTGATTTGATGCCGTTTTTGTGTTAATTTTTTACAAGCACAATGTTATACGCAGTGGTTTTCTGGTTCCAGGTGGGATCTGGTGGTTACTCAGTGGCAGTTAATGAGGCAGAGTGGAGAGCAATAGTGCTGACGAGGGGAGGAGGAATGAAGAGTGAGGGGGGGAGGGGGGAGAGAGGAAGAGGGAGAGAGAGGGGGGAGAGGGGAGAGGGAGGAAGAGGAAGAGAGAGAGGGAGAGAGAGGGGGGAGAGGGGGGAGGGAGAGGGAGGAAGAGGGAGAGAGAGAGAGAGAGGTGGAGAGAGAGAGGGAGAGGGGGAAGTGAGAGAGATAGGGGTGGAGGGAGAGGGGGGAGAGAGAGGGAGAGGGGGAAGAGAGATGGATAGAGATAGGGGTAGAGGGAGAGGGGGAGAGAGAGGGAGAGAGAAAGAGAAAGGGAGAGAGAAAGAGAGAGAGGGAGGAACAGAGAAAGAGATGGGGGAGAGAGAGGGAGAGGGTGAAGGAGAGAAAGGAGGAGAGAAGATAGTGACAGCGACGTGATGAGAAAAAGGTCAGCAAAGGAGAAATTGAGAGAAAGTAGGTGTGTATGTGCTAGTGTGTGTATCTGAGCAAAATGTAGGTGTGTGTAAATTAAGGTGTCTGTCTGTCTGTGTGTGTGTGTGTGTGTGTGTGTGTGTGTGTGTGTGTGTGTGTGTGTGTGTGTGTGTGTGTGTGTGTGTGTGTGTGTGTGTGTGTGTGTGTGTGTGTGTGTGTGTGTGCTAGTGTGTGTACTGTATGTATATTTGTGTGTGTGTGTGTGTGTGTGTGTGTGTGTGTGTGTGTGTGTGTGTGTGTGTGTGTGTGTGTGTGTGTGTGTGTGTGTGTGTGTGTGTGTGTGTGTGTGTGCGTGCGTGCGTGCGTGCGTGTGTGTGACAGATTGACAGCGTGGAGGCTGAGGTGATTCTCTCCGTCGCCCCCGGCAACCCCTCTCGGCATCGCCATGACCGCTTAACCTCGACTGACACCAAGGTTGCCTGTCTGTACACACACACACACACACACACACACACACACACACACACACACACAACACACACACACACATACACACGTCAACCAGCTCTGACACAAAGCTCAGGAATACATTAGGGAATGCAAAAGAGAGAGGGACAAGAAAATAACTATGCATGAGAGGAGGAGGAGGAAGATGAGGAAGAGGAGGAGGAGGAGGAAGAGGAGAGGAGAGGGAAGAGAGTGTCTGAGGAAGAGAAATGGGGATGTACAGTGGATATAAGATAAGATAATATATTACTTTATTGATCCCCTTGGGGAAATGTGGGCGTCATAGCAGCATGAGGGAGGGGAGGTACAGGTACTGGTATGGTAATAGTAGAATACATAAATATAGGCAATACAACTATAGTAAAGATACAAATAAGCAGTGTAAACAATATACATAACTCGGAATATGAGCAAATAAACAGTGTAATCAAAGATGAAGATGAGGGTATGCATGCCCTATCAGTTATTGTATACGTTATAATAAATATGGGCAATATAATATGTACTATGAGTAAGTAAAGTATACAGTATACACAGGTGCAGTATACATAAGGTACCCTAACTGGCATGATATACGTATGTTATCAAAGTCAAAGTAGTCCGTGTATGTACTGTAGAGAGAGAGAGAGAGAGAGAGAGAGAGAGAGAGAGAGAGAGAGAGAGAGAGAGGGAGAGAGAGAAGGAAACGGGGGAGAGAATGAATGAAATAAAGAGGGAGGGAAGAAAGGAAGGGAGGAAAGAGGTAGGGAGAGGAGGAGGAGGAGGAGGAGAGAGACAATTCTACTGTATGGATATTACACTCGTGACCAGCATTGCATTGCTTTGGCAACATGGATGAATGGATTTCTATAGCAATGTTCTAGTACAAGGACACAGTGCTTTACAAAGGAATTATATATATATTATAATTTTTATTTGAATTTAAATTCAAGTGAAAGAGAAAGAGAGATATAGGACCGACTGTCTGACTCTTAATTACTAAACACTGCACGGACTTGCAGTGTGCTACTACTATATATACTATGTATAAGATAAGATAAGATATTCCTTTGTTGATCCCCTTGGGGAAAGAATACTATTATTGATAGAATATACAGCCATTCTAATATTATTATTATGTTCTACTCTATTATTATTATTATTATTATTATTATTATTATTATTATTATTATTATTATTATTATTATTATTATTATTATTATTATTATTATTATTATTATTTCTATTGTCTTTTTCCATTGCCTGTACCTCTCCTGCCCCCTCCCCCACACCTGAGTAAAGGAGCACTTGACTTCATAGTATTGTGACAGCAGCAGATGAGGGGTGGGGGGGGGGGTCATACAGTACGTGTGAAGGGTGCAGCATGGGGGAAGGCAGGAGACTGAAGGGTTGAGGCCTTGTTCATTATTCTTCTATGCATTTTGGCTTTTCGACGCAAACTCCCTTTTCAGTCACTGAAAACAAACCTTGTTGAAACCTCCTTCCAGGGTGGAGATTTTAAGAAATACACAGTGTATTCATGTGGACGTGTGAAACCATTATCTGAAATACAATTTTTAAATTTTTAAAAATTTAAGAAAATCGAACCCTAACTAACCTTACTGTCATGCACTTGTCCTAATAAACTAACGTACACTGTAGCACTCAACACTTTGATGAACAGTGTTACTCAGCTGATAGAGTTGTGCCCTTCCTGATGACTTGTCGTACAGAACTCATCTGTGTTTCACTACACACATGGGTGCATGCTTACCAACTGTTCACCTGTTTTTAATGCAACATGCAACACTAATATCACATCTAAGGGCCCGCGTCCACTTGGCGCATATTTCTGACCGCACGCATCTGTTTTCAATGTATTCCAATGGGGAGGGAGCGCATGCGGCCGCATGCGGCCGCATGCGGCCGCCTCTAGGAAGTGCGCTGCCGTCGGCTTCTTTTCTCAGCTTTTTTGTGCGGGCGAAAGTTGAAACTTTCTCAACTTTCAGAGCGATGCGCTGGGCTCATTTTCAGACAACCAATCACAGCCATTCATCTACCACTCTGTTTGTAACCTGACACCGGAGCTGCCTGCCACAGACGGACAGACCATTGAGATTCGCAACAAAACTAATAATAATAACTACACGAATACACTACTAAAAAGCTAATAAAAAGCAAAGGGCGAACTGTGGTGTCAGGCAATAACTATATATATAATTAATATACAATAAAGTTATTCAAATATGCTATAATATGTGCAAAACCGCGGCATGGCTGTAGATTTCTTTCTGTCATCAACAAGATGCGCTGCATGCCAGCGCTGCCGGCGCACTGCAAGCATGTTTCACGGAGAATCCCCCCTTGAATTGGCCCTTCTAAGGTTTCTCTCCTCCACATTGCCTGTGTTGCATTTTTTCCTATTGTTAGGTTTTAGTGAGTTTTTCCTTACCTTCACGTGGGGTATGTCTGGGAGTGTTGCATGCATGCATGCATTTATTATTTATTTTGAGTTTATTATAATTTTTTGGACCTTATGGTATTCTTGTTTTTTCTTGACTTACTGTGTTTTTTCTTCTTGACTTTTTTAAAGAAGGCGTGTCTCTGTTAAGCACTTTGAGTTGCACTCCGTGTATGAAAGGTTCTATATAAATGAAGATTATTATTATTATTATTATTATTATTATTATTATTATTATTATTATTATTATTATTATTATTATTATTATTATTATTATTATTATTATTATTATTATACACACTGTTGCTGGTCTGGACTGGTCCTCTGAGCTCCACTCCAGTTGAGCTACTGCAGGGTTTCAACTGTTGTGTTGTCTCTAGAGCCTTTCTCTCCTTCACACAAAGTTAAATCTTCTCTAAATGAAAGTGAAACTTAAGCTACTCTGTACTGTGGTCTAAAAAATACATCTGCTCTCCATGCAAACACGTTCAGTTTATAATGTTGCCTCTTTAGCCCGAGCGGTCCATTGGCGGGCGGCAGATGACATCACGTCATAATTCCATGTCTACAGACTGTATGGATTAATGTTGCGTTTTTATTTCAAATGTAGCCAAGAGTAAAGACCCTAATCCTGTCAAAACAGCAGTCATAGTGTATATTTTCAACAATACATTTGTTTACCAATAGGTTAAAGTGTTATTAATGAAATATCAGTTTAGGAATTGTATTCATATGTAAGCGAATTTCGACCGGAAATAAATCCGAGCGTCCATTTTGCTGTAGTCATTATGATGAAGGAAAGACAGGGCTTTCAATGAGCGTCGGAATTTCAAAAAAAACTACCCTACCGAGCTCAAGCCAGCTACTGTACAGCAAATTACTTGTGGAATAACTTTTCGGAAATTATCTACCACAAAACTAAATGTTAGATTGGAGTTAGTTTGTCTACCTTCTGTGAACATTTAGCAACAATCCACGTTGCAAACCGATTCAAATGGCGGAGCCATATACATTGTAAGAAACGTACAGTAGATTTCATTCACGGTTCTTGCTGCACGCCTGGAGATACTAAATCCAAATTGAACTCCATTGGAAAGAGTAGATTTGGCCCGATCCATAGATGTGCAACTTGGTTATAATAAGGTCATTTATAGGCCTGATAACTCAAATTGCATGTGTCCGGATGGCAGAATTCAGTACTGTATCTACAAAACCTTCTGTTTAATCATCTTCCCTTTATTAATTTGCTTAGATTTTTTGTAGACGTGATCTCAAGAAGGTACTGAATGAGCTCAGTGGCAGTATTTCATGTCTTTTTTTTTATCCACTTTTTCTCCTCTTTTTTCAATTTTCTCCCATCCCAATTTTGCCGTGCCAATTCTCCCCTCCCCTGTCTTGAAAGTTGCTCGCATATGCCCCCCACTGGTCGGTTGTAGGGAGGATAGAAGCCTTGCATCACATGTCCTCGCCGATACATGTGGAGGCAGCCTGTCACATCTTTTCACCTACCAGCGCGGACTCTCATTCGGCGAGGTGTAACGTGTGGGAGGCTCACACTACCCCCGCCATTTTCCTGTCTCTGCTGTGCAGGCGTCCCCCAACCGACCTGTAGGAGTCGCTGTCCACAACGACCAGACTACCACTCATCGACTTCCACCCGCTAACTCTGCCAATTGAGTTAGTATGACGGCCGGCCCAAGCCGGAGGCAACGCCGACAGCCGGAGTCGAACCCGGTGTCTCTTGCGTTGGTGACGAGCGCAAGAGAGTGCCACCCAGCCGCCTCGCAGTTTTCTGTCTGACATTTTTAGCATGGTGTTATTCACCGTCAAAGATGCAAAGAAAAATCATAATTTATATTCTCCTTTGTTTCATCACAATTTACTCAAGCCTAGTAAGAGACACAATATTTCTGACACTGGGAATACATTCACTGAGATCCATAGATGCCCCTAGATACAGAGAACATGCAAATAGACCTTGTAGAAGTGGAGCAATCTTCCATTTACTTAGGTATGTATTTTTAGGCTGATTTTCAGAAAATAGGGCTTAACAGGTTAAGTATTGATAACACGCTTTGTATTTCACAAATTAGAGTTTTTTTTATGGGCACTGATGTGCGAACATTTTATAAATGGGTTTTATTTCTATTTAAAAATAATAATAATAAAATAAAAAAACTCTGTGGCCTGAACACAGAGTAACACAGGTATCACCGACTACTGCAGCAAACCTGGTCTGAGATGGCCGTCTGGAGATATCTTTATCTTTTCATTTTCATTTTAAGCGGCGATGAGAGAGAGGGAGGGTGGGTGGAAGGGCGAGCGAGAGAAGCTAAGAAAGAGGACCTTGGATGTGGTGAATGTATTGAGTGTGTGTCTGTGGAGAACAAGGCCTTTTTATTTAAAAAAAATTTTATCCTCTTTTTTTCTGCCTGATTTTCTATGCTTTTCTCCCCATCCCAATTTAGTCGTTATGCAAATTCCCCCCCTCCCCTACCTGGTCGTTGTGCGCATGTTCCCCCTACTGGTCGGTACAAGGGAACCCTGAAGTCTACCACATGCTTCCTCCGACACATGCAGAGACAGCCAGTGGCTCTCTTTTCACCTGGCAGCGAGGACTCTCATTGGTGAAGTGTAACGCATGGGAGGTCACGCTGCCTTCACCATTTCCTTTCGCTGAGCAGGCGCCCAGAACTGACCTGTAGGCGTCGCTGTCCACAACCCCAGATTACCACCCACGACTTCCCTCCCGCTAACTCAGCCAAACGAGTTAGTATGGCGATCGGCCCAACTTGGTTTTGTTTAGAGGCTTTCATTCAACATGTGTGTGTGTGTGTGTGTGTGTGTGTGTGTGTGTGTGTGTGTGTGTGTGTGTGTGTGTGTGTGTGTGTGTGTGTGTGTGTGTGTGTGTGTGTGTGTGTGTGTGTGTGTGTGTGTGTGTGTGTGTGTGTGTGTGTGTGTGTGTGTGTGTGTGTGTGTGTGTGTGTGTGTGTGTGTGTGTGTGTGAGAGAGAGAGGGGGGGGTGGGGAGTCCTCAGCCCTTGTGTGGGTGAATGTAACAAGTTCCTAACATTTTCTTTCCCCTATTATTTCATGCACACTTTATTCATTGTTTTAAATTATTCTTTTCTTTTAAGTAATTTTGTGCATCACTCTGTTTTGAATTTGATGCAAATCTGCAATGCATGAGGGTGATCCTTTTGTGTTAAATGGCTGCATAAAGCAAGCATTTGTTGACTCTCATGTTGATAAGAGTATTAAAACTTGAAAAAGATCCATTTAAGGTAGATTTAGAAAAGGGGGAAAAAATTCGATTAATTTGTGATTCATCACGAGTTAACTATGGACAATCATGCAATTAATCAGATTAAATATTTTAATCGATTGACAGCACTAGTTTGTAGGAATCAGGAGAAAACCTCTGCCTGGCTGGCTGCCTTTTGTTTCTAGTGGAAGCGCTGGGATTTGTCACAGTATTATGCAGCGCTCAAAGTTCAACCCTAATTGAACTTCCTCTCACGGCACAACAAGCCTTTGGAGATAATGGGTTTTCGGAGCACAGCGGTGCCCTCGCTGCATCATGAAAGGCTCGTTAGGCTTGGTTCAGACTGCAGGCGAATCTGATTTGTTTTTCAGACGGGTTGCTATCGTTGGCTACCGTTAACGGTAGTTGACACCCATACGACGATAGCCAACTGTTAGCCGACGATAATGTAAAGTGACTGATGTTAGCTTACTTGCTACAGTTAGGTAACGTTATAGGTAACGTTAGGTAACCAGAGCGTATCGTTACGTTACATTCTTGCCGTTAGAGAAAAATTCATTAGCTAAGCTAACTAAATGGATTCGCTTAGCTAATTATCAGCTAACGTTAGACACTTTGATGCACTTCCTTCACTCCTTCGTCTCCTCTCTCTCTCTCTCTCTCTCTCTCACTCTCTCTCTCTCTCTCTCTCTCTCTCTCTCTCTCTCTCTCTCTCTCTGTCTCTCTCTTGGTCTCTCTCTATCATCTCTCTCTCTCTCTCTCTCTCTCTCTCTCTCTCTCTCTCTCTCTCTCTCTCTCTCTCTCTCTCTCATCTCTCTCTCTCTCTCTCTCTCTATCTGCCTCTCTCTCTCACCCTCTCTCTCTCTCTCTCTCTCTCTTTCTCTCTCTCTTTCTCTCTCTCTCTCTCTCTCTCTCTCTCTCTCTCTCTCTCTCTCTCTCTCTCTCTCTCTCTCTCTCTCTCTCTCTCTCTCTCTGTGCGCATGCGTGTGTATCAGAGCGAGTGTTTTTGGAGCGGGCAGGTTTGACTGAGCGGTTCGCGTGAGTTAAAACTTTCTGAAAGTTATTTCCATCTTCTATCTGTGTGTCTATTATATATGTACGTTTTGTTTGTCTTTTGTCAGTGTTGTTCGTTTAGTGTTTGGTGTGTTTTGGAGCGAGTAGCAGCCACCAGTTCTGCTGGTAGGTATGCCGCCCGCAGCTATTTGTTTGTTCGATAAAGGACCGCTGGATTACTCAAAATCACTGTTCTGGCTTTTGAAGGAGCCAGTTGTGCTGGGAGCACGTTTGGACGTAGCTGGTGGGCCAGGTCTGACACTTTCCGGGCAGCTCTGCAGGTCAAAGATCACCACACTGGGCCATGTTGTGGAATTGACAGGAGCGAACATGGACAATGCTGCTGCTCTTGCTTCACGCTTGGGAGTGAAATCCATCAGGATGGTCAGCATGATGCTGGGAAAATGGAAGCAGGGGCTCAGTGAGATAGAACGTTGCATGTTGACACAGTTTGAAAACGGGTCTCTTCGTCCTAGTGATGAGGATATGTTTCCTACGTTTAAGCTGCAGCCTGATTTAAAAATTGCACAGGGGCATCTTTTAGCAATGGGAGATGTTTCTGGTGTGTTTTTTGATGAGGGTGATGGAAATGTTTGTACAGACTGTTAGTCAAGGTTCTCAACAAGGAGAAGCTCAACGGGAGAGGTGACACTCCCTGGAGAGCGCACTTTGGTCTCAGTGATGAGGTGAAACCAGAGTGCGAGCACTGTACAAACCACCGTTATTCAAAAGAATTGGCGATCTGCAGTGGAGGGTTTTACATGGCATAGTGGCTGTCAATTCTTTTATTTCCATATTGAACCCTAACGTCTCACATGACTGTCCTTTTTGTGCGCAAAGGGAAACAGTTTTCCACTGTTTTCTGGACTGTTCCAGGCTGCTGCCTCTGCTAGGGTTACTAGAGAGACTTTTCCAGTCCGGTGAAGAAGTGTTCTCGAAAGAGAGGTACATTTAGGTTTTAAATACTGTAGAAGGGAAAAAAGCAAGTGTCATCTTTTTTATTTCATTTTAGGGAGAGCAAAGATGGCTGTGTATCTCAGTAGGAGAATAAGATAGGACAGATCTTGGATCATGATGCTGTATGTCTGTTCAGAAAAATGATCAAAGCCAGACTGAGCATAAATTTTAATTATTATAGAGCATTGAACAACCTAGATCAGTTCACTGATATATGGGCACATAAAGGAGTGTTGTGCTCTGTAATGGAAGATGAGTTGGTGTTGGCAATTGACCTGATTTGAGTTTTTTTATTTGTTGTGGTTGATTGTTTTGTTGTTGGTGGTGTTTTCTTTTGTTGTTTTGTTGTTGTTGTGCTTTTAAAAATGTATTGTCAGATTGTTTGTAGGTGTTATTGAAAGAAAGACGAGTGTTATACAGTTGACTGTGTAATACTTTTTGTTGTAATGCTGGAATGATTTATAAATAAAGTGTTGTTAAAATTCAAAAAGATTCTATCATCTCTCTCTCTCTCTCTCTCTCTCTCTCTCTCTCTCTCTCTCTCTCTCTCTCTCTCTCTCTCTCTCTCTCTCTCTCTCTCTCTCTCTCTCTCTCTCTGTCTGCCTCTCTCTCTCTCTCTCTCTCTCATCTTTCTCCACTGATTATTGTAAACTGGAATGCTGTGGGAAATATAAACCAAAGCAGTGTCTGTAAGGTGTGATGTTGTAGTTACCATGGTGATGTGTGTGTCGCAGACATCGACGAGTGTTTGGACGGCTTTGTCGAGTGCGACAGCAGAGCCACGTGCGTCAACCTCCCCGGCTGGTACCACTGCGAGTGTCGCGACGGTTACCGCGACAACGGCATGTTTGCCGCCAACGGGGAGTCCTGCGAAGGTAAGGGGGCGGGGCCAGAGCTCAGTGTTGATGAATGGTCATCTGAGTCAAATTTGATGTGTTTTACGAAAACCGAATAAGATCGTCTCTTAGCTTATACGGGTATAGCTTCCTGAAGACGACTACGGGGAGGCTGTGGCTGATCCAGAACGCTGCAGCTATTATTGTATTTTATAAAACGGATAGCTCAAATCAAGCAATGTGAATGGTTCATAGCCGTGGTATATCCAGGGGCGGAGCTTCCTATAGGCGGTTGCCTAGAGTGCCACCCAGAGGGGAGCATACAGAACTGTAAAACCAGCAAAAAAATATATTAACACTTTAACTGCCGGAAGACGCTTTTAGGCATCCTTCCCGCCATGCTCAAGTTGCCGAAGACGCCGTAACTCGTCTTTGATATCAATATTTCAAAAATCTGTGATCGGAATCATATTTCCTTTCCGGGGGCCCTGAGACACAAGTGTGATCTCCTCTCAATCCTCTAGCGGTTCAAGACCGCCATCTGGTGGCCGATCGGCAGATCGAAAAAACGGATGTTACCTTTAACCCGGTAGGACTCACTCCATATGGGGTCCGGGCACTCGCTAGTGTTAGAGAGACTCAGTCTTCACACAGTGAACATCGATCGCTGCAAATAACTCGAAAAAACAACATGATTTGGACGTATATATTACTATACAACCTGGAAATGGACCGGATATTTCTATATCCCATAATAGGAAAATGTCTGTTCCACGCTCATCGCCCAACGGCGCGAGGAAGATACGGTAAGATTCAGCGTTATTTTTCAATGTCTCCTATACTAACTGATCCGATGAACATTTGACCCACATTAGATGAATGGTATAACGCTGCCCACGGAATTATAAACGCCCCCTCGGCCATCCGGTCAACATCAGATTACGTGTAGTAACTTCCAGAAGTCCGTCCAGTTGGATTTTTTTATATCGCGCCGATTGCTACCAAACTGTATTTGATCATCAATATAATGCATTTGGGGCTATAAATCACGTTCTGGAGAAAGCTGCAGAAAGAGATGAAAACATACTTATACTTTACATCATATTTTAGTATGAATATGTGAATGAAAAAGTTTAACGTTGCTTCACCCTGAACAATACATATAGGACATTGAATGGGCCCTAATAATGGCAATTTAGCAATAGAATTTAAAAAGTTATAGCCCTGCAAAGAAGGGGAATTTCTCCATAGACAAATAGAGCCGGCAACCTATGGTATATCATGAATTTAGCCTTAGGCAATCAAAGTGTTAAAATAGAAGAAAAGAAAGAAATATATACAGTATATATTATTAATATTATTCTTAATTTTATTTTGCTCTGCAGTTTTTTGCGCCCACTTCTATATATACAACCTATATTGTTCATATTTTACAATATATAATACAATTTTAAAGTACATTTGCACATTATTTTATTGTTTGTTATTATTATTATTGTTGTTGTTTGTTAGCTAAGTTGTTTTGATTATTTAGTGTGCACTTTGCATTTCTTATTTGTAATAACTTGTAATAAATACAGGGTACTTTACTGTAGAACTGTTAGGAAGTTTAACAAAAACAATTATTTGGGGGGCGTGCCAGGGGTAAAGCTTACCTATAGGGCACCAAATGTGCTAGGTGCGGCCCTGGGTATATCAGACCATAATCACAGCTATGACGTTTTATTCCTTTGTGCAATTCAATATAGCTCTGTGTCTGAAAACAAGCCAGCCAGCTACAACAGAGAAGATCCTTGTTTCGTGGCACCGTGCAATTAAAACACACTTGTCCAGAGTCTAACACCCCTGCACCAGCAAAGAGGAGTGCTAACGCAACTGATCACTACTTCGACAATCGCACAGTTAATCGCGATATCCAGACAAATGTTAATAATCACCCCAATCTTTAAGCATCGCTTGGCTAGATGATTAACATGCTTTTCCACACCATCTGTGTGTGTCTGTGTTGCTTGGCAACCATTCTGCTAAATGTCTGAATAACTACATTTCTTGGCAGAAAAAATATTTTGTTATCAATAAATTATTGCATTTTGTTTTGCTGTGTGTTGATTTTATGAAACCTTGCCAGGTAAAAGGAAGAAATAGCTGTCATGACATCACAGGAGGAGATGTTCAAAATCTCAATAACTGTCCAACTAAACCGTTTAGACCCTTGGGATATGTGTTTTTCTTTGTGCAGTGGCCTGCCACCAGCATCCCTGACATGCTATGAACCAACTGAACCCAGGTCTCTCAGGTCATTTCATTTCATTTCAAAACTTTATTTAAACTCAAAAGGCAACTCAGGTTTCCCTAATTTTCAGTCACGTCCAGTGTACATACAGAAATAAGCAACAATAAAAAGCATATAAAATCACACAGCATATAAAATCATAACAAATAGACAACAAGATGAGGCAAAGAGCAAGGATAACAGATCAATTAAAACACGTACAACTTGATTGACAAGGTTTTAAACTCTGCAACAGAGGGGAGAATCTCAAGCTTTAAGGACTGTTGGAGTTCATTCCATGAGCTAGAGGGGCATCATAGCAAAATGCTGATTTATCCTGTTCTGAGAAAACTCGAGGGACTAGAACGGGTTCCATAGCTACCAAAATGACATTCCAATAATGATGCAGTATAAGGAGGTAGCTTACCAATAATGATGTAGTATAAGGAGGTAGCTTACCAATAATGATGTAGTATAAGGAGGTAGCTTACCAATAATGATGTAGTATAAGGAGGTAGCTTACCAATAATGATGTAGTATAATAAGGAGGTAGATTACCAATAATGATGTAGTATAAGGAGGTAGCTTACCAATAATGATGTAGTATAAGGAGGTAGCTTACCAATAATGATGTAGTATAAGGAGGTAGCTTACCAATAATGATGTAGTATAAGGAGGTAGTTTACCAATAATGATGTAGTATAAGGAGGTAGCTTACCAATAATGATGTAGTATAAGGAGGTAGATTACCAATAATGATGTAGTATAAGGAGGTAGCTTACCAATAATGATGTAGTATAAGGAGGTAGCTTAACAATAATGATGTAGTATAAGGAGGTAGCTTACCAATAATGATGTAGTATAAGGAGGTAGCTTACCAATAATGCTGTAGTAAGGAGGTAGATTACCAATAATGATATAGTATAAGCAGGGAACAAAATAAGTACCCGCCAACCGCCAATGGCGCGCAGATTTAAGGTTTGGCGACTAACAATGAGAGGTCTGCCCGCCACCTGGCGTGTAGTTCATATCGATACTCTTATTTTGAAAAAATCCTGTGCGGGTCTCATTTCCGCCCAAGCGCAGCTCCAGTCATAATATCTATGGCTCCGTCAGCTAGCAACGTTCGGTTCATATGATACTCTTATTTTGAAAAAACCCGTGGCAACTCGACGAGTCATATCCGCCCAGTTCGTGCTATTGTCTGCGGCGCAGGTCGGTCAAGCAGAGGAGCAGCGCTACACAGCAGTGCGGCTATTTGCGATCCGAAATAAGTCTGTGGTGTTTTTTTTCTTCTCACAACGGGTCAAATGCATCGAACACACTTTGCATCATCACCATTCCTTTATGCCCACATTGCCCGAAATGAACGTTACATTAGCGTAAGCTAACAAGCTAATCCTGATCAGAGGCAGAGCCATAGAGAACAGCAGACAGTGTGGACTGGGGAAAGGGTGTGTGTGTGTGCGTGCATGCGTTTGGAAAGACTACGAAGTCAGTCAGGAGTATATTATAGTAAACTGAGGATTACTGAGGATGGACAGATAATGTTGATATTCAAATATAAAAAAGTTTCGGGAGGAGTGGACGTTTGAAGACAGACTAGACTACAATATGATGCAGGGGTGGTGAGTTGAAACAGTGTGAATGAATGAAAACTTTATTTAACAGATTGCAGAATGGGTACAATACAGTAAGGCTCAATACACACAATTGTTAAGGGGATGCAGACCAGAGAAAGACTTTCGTCTTGTTTACATCAGGGTCCCCCATTGTGTGTGTGTGTCCCAACCGACCCCACTTCTATGTTTCAATAAATTATTTGCATTTAAAACTATTAACGCTGACTCATTCCTTCAGTCCACTCAAAATTATGCTAATATTCCTTATGTTGTTTATGATATTAATTGAAAATAGCATATGAGAGTATTATACTGTAGTAATAATAACACATGGCGATATACTAAAAAGCTATTTATAATTTTTGGCTGGTAAAAAATCTGGCTGGTAGTTTTTAAAATCTACCAGCCAAATGGCTGGTAAGTCAAAAAGTTAAGTTTGTTCCCTGAGTATAAGGAGGTCGCTTACCAATAATGATGTAGTATAAGGAGGTAGCTTACCAATAATGATGTAGTATAAGGAGGTCGCTTACCAATAATGATGTAGTATAAGGAGGTAGCTTACCAATAATGATGTAGTATAAGGAGGTAGCTTACCAATAATGATGTAGTATAAGGAGGTAGCTTACCAATAATGATGTAGCATAAGGAGGTAGCTTACCAATAATAATGTAGTATAAGGAGGTAGCTTACCAATAATGATGTAGTATAAGGAGGTCGCTTACCAATAATGATGTAGTATACGGAGGTAGCTTACCAATAATGATGTAGTATACGGAGGTAGCTTACCAATAATGATGTAGTATAAGGAGGTAGCTTACCAATAATGATGTAGTATAAGGAGGTCGCTTACCAATAATGATGTAGTATACGGAGGTAGCTTACCAATAATGATGTAGTATAAGGAGGTAGCTTACCAATAATGATGTAGTATAAGGAGGGCCTTAAAAATGAACAAATACCAGTGTCTGTTGCGCCTCTCCATCAAAGAGGGCCAACCAACCTTCACATAAAGGACACAGTGATGAGTATCATATACATTTACATTTACATTTAGTCATTTAGCTGACGCTTTTATCCAAAGCGACTTACAAGTTCTGTACGACAAGACAGCAAGAAGGGTACAACTCTATCAGCTGAGTAACAATGTTCATCAAGTGTTGCGTGTTACAGTGTAGGTTAGTTTATTAGGACAAGTGCATGACAATAAGGTTAGTCAGGGTTAGATTTTTTTTTTTTTTTTTTTTTTTTAAATCATTTCAGATAATGGTTGAAGAAGTGAGTCTTTAGTCGACGGCGAAAGATTGGACGGGATTCGGCTGTCCTAACTGGGATGGGTAGTTCATTCCACCATTGTGGGGCAAGGACTGAGAATAGGCGGCTTCTCTTTGATGACCCTCCGGGAGCTTGGATAGGAGTAGGTCTGAGGCGGCCGGAGGATGCAGAGCGTAGGGGTCTTGAGGGTGTGTAGTTAGAGACCATTGACCGGAGGTAGGCGGGAGCGGTTCCCTTTGCTGCACGGTATGCTAGGTCGAGGGCCTTGAAGCGGATACGTGCAGCAATGGGGAGCCAGTGCAGGTCCCTAAGAAGTGGGGTGACATGGGCCGACTTCGGTAGGTTTGATATCAGGCGGGCCGCTGCGTTTTGAATGATTTGAAGAGGCTTGGTGGCAGTGGCCGGGAGGCCAGCTAGCAGTGCGTTGCAGTAGTCGAGGCGGGAGATGACTGATGATTGGATGAGGAGTTGGGTGGCTTCTTTTGTCAGGAAGGGGCGTATCCTTCTGACGTTGCTCAGGAGGAATCTGCAGGTTCTGGTTGTCGCTGCGATGTGAGCAGAGAAGTTCAACTGGTCGTCGAGGACAACACCAAGGTTCTTGGCGGTCGGGGACGCGGTCACAGCTGCATTCTCGACTGTGATGGAGAGGTCGGTCAGGGGGGAGGATTTGGCCGGCAGGTGGAGCAATTCTGTTTTGCTTAGGTTCAGTTTGAGGTGGTTGGTCGTCATCCAGGCGGAGATGTCGGACAGACAGGCCGAGATCCGCTCAGAGACGTGGATATCTGAGGGAGGGAAGGAGAGGAAGAGTTGAGTATCATCGGCATAACAATGATATGAGAAGCCATGCGACGTGATAATGTTACCCAGTGATTTAGTGTAGAGGGAGAAGAGAAGGGGTCCTAGGACCGAGCCCTGGGGGACACCCGTCCGGAGGGGGGCGGGTGGCCGACAGAGTCCCTCTCCATGACACTTGGTAGGAGCGGTCGTTGAGGTATGATGTCAGCCATGTCAGCGCAGATCCAGCCACTCCCATTCCTGCGAGGGCCGCGAGGAGGATCTGATGGTTGACTGTGTCGAAGGCTGCAGATAGATCTAGGAGAATCAGGACAGAGGAGAGGCCTTTCGCTTTTGCTAAGTGAAGTGCCTCTGTGACCGCAATGAGGGCCGTTTCTGTGGAGTGGCCAGTCCGGAAGCCAGACTGATTGGGGTCTAGGAGGTCATTCTGTAAGAGATAAGCAGTAAGTTGGTTGGATACAGCACGTTCAAGTGTTTTAGAAAGAAAGGAGAGAAGAGAGACAGGACGATAGTTGGCTATGACGGTGGGGTTCAGGGTTGGTTTTTTTATGAGGGGCGTGACTCTGGCTTGTTTTAGGGAGGTGGGGACCACCCCTGAGTTGAGTGAGGAGTTGATGGTTGCAGTTAGGAATGGGAGGATGTCCGGTGCTATGGTCTGGAGGAGTGGGGAGGGTAGCCGGTCCAGCTGGCATGTAGTCGGACGGTTCGACGTTACCAGTGTCAGGGTCTCGGCTTCTGTAATGGGAGAGAAAGATGACAGAGTGAAGGATGAGGTTCTCGATTCAGCGTTTGGAATGGGTGGGGGTTGGGAGAAGGAGCTGCGGATGTTCTCCACTTTTTCCTCAAAGAAGATCGCAAAGTCTTCGGCAGAAAAAGATGAGGGAGGAGGGGGTGGGGGGGGAGTGAGGAGGGAGGACATGGTAGCATGCAGTTTGCGAAGATTCTTGGCAGAGGCCTCGATCCTATGGTGAAAGAAAGAAGCTTTGGCATTAGTAATGGTTTTGGAGAATGTTAACAAGAGGTTGTGATATGTGTCGATGTCAGCAGTGAGGCGTGATTTTCTATACTTCCTCTCAGCCGCTCTCAGGACCTGTCTTTGTTCTCTCACTGCATCCGTCAGCCATGGACTGGGTGGGGAACGGCGGGCAGGTTTCTCAACGAGGGGACAGAGCTTGTCAAAGGAGGTTGCAAGGGCTGAGAGGAGGGTGGAGGTTGCCATCTCTGTGGGGAGAGCAGAGAAGGTGTCACTCAAAGGTAGAGCGGATATTATGTCAGAGGAGAGGGTGGAGGGGGATAGGGAGGCCAGGTTACGTCTGAGTGAGACGGTTTGAGTTGGGGTGAAGACCTTTCGGTTAAGCATGAGAGTTAGTGAGAAGGATATGAAGGAATGGTCAGATACATGTAGGGGAGTTACCGTGGTGTTAATGATGCTGGAGTTACGGGAAAATATGAGATCCAAGGAGTTGCCTGCTTTGTGGGTGGGAGGCATGGCAGTGGGAGTCAGGTCAAATTGTTGTAGGAGGGAGACCACTGGGACCGACTGAGATGAGTCAGGCAGGTTGAAGTCGCCCAATAGAAGGAGCGGGGTACCATCTTCCGGTAAGGAGCTTAGAAGCATGTCCAGCTCATCTATGAAGTGATCGAGGGGACCTGGAGGGCGATAGAGTGTAACAATGGTGAGATTGAAAGGATTAGAGACAGATATTGCATGATATTCGAGGGAGGAGAGTGACAGTTCTGGGAGTTGTGTTAGGTTTGAAGCCCATGAAGGAGATATCTATCATTAGTGATGAATCTGAGGGCAGAGTGAAAGACAGAGTCCGGATTTAGGGGTTAAGGCCGCAGCAATGCATGTTTAACATGACCACAGTCCATCATGTGGCTTTTATCTTATACTGTACCAACGATGAAACGAAGAGCTTATGACGCTGCGTTTACTTATTACACTCTGAGATGTGCTCCGACCAAAAATGCATTTAAAAACTGTTCTATATAGTCTTTGACTGAATTGTTTTTATCCTTGTGTGTCTGTATTTATGTGTGTGCAGGTGGATGGGGTTTGTGTATGCAGGGGCGTAGCTGTAGATTGTGGGCCCCATGAAAGAATGTATATGTAGGCCCCCAGTGAATGCAAGCGCGCGTACATTTTTTTGGCCATTTATTTATTGATGAAAACGCATAATATGGTTTTTACCTATACATTCGGATCAGCAGTTCAGCACCTGCACTGTTGGTGGGTGAGCCTAGTAAAGGATGTCGCATTGCGTTCATCTTCAATGAATGGACCAATGCAATAGTCTACCAAAGCCCCCCCTCTCTCTCTATATATCTCACACACACACACACACACACACACACACACACACACACACACACACACACACACACACACACACACACACACACACACACACACACACACACACACACACACACACACACACACACACACTTCAGAAACAAACATAGTATCAATGAGAGCATCAATAAATATGATGTCTACTAAAAAAAATAATTAGGGCTGTCAGTTTAT
>NW_028169057.1:109807-135791 GCF_963971535.1 Notolepis coatsorum | reverse complement strand
TGAATATATTTTGAACGAATCCTCCAAAAAAGATAGTCAACTGGAATATGTTAGTTCAGTTACACATATGATGTTGGTTTGTCATGACCCATTGTGAAACAAAAGAAAATCGCAGACTTTTAAAACAAAAACAAAATGGCCGTTGATTTTTTTATTTTTATTTTGTCAGACTTGGATCTACTATTGGATCTACTTTCTCTGTGGATGGTTTTGTGAATAAATCTCCATTATGCTTCAATTACTGTGTGTTTATTGTATAAGCAATAAGGTTGGGTGAATTTGGCCATTGTATAAAAGCATTAAATCACTTTGAAGTCGTGTGTTTTACTCATTAGATCACACCTAGGGGGGTCTAACGACCCTCCGCTGCGTGTTGGCCTAACAACCACTCCGTCGCGTGATCTAATGCTTAAATGTTGGCTAATGCAATAACTGACGGGAAATACATTTGGGTCCAGACTGTTCCCTAGCAACGTAATTCCAGTGAAACCATGTATAAAAAAATCAAACAAAATCACACAGTGAATCAGACGTACACAAGTTTGATCTTATTCTCTGGTTTCTGGCTTTAGGAGCTTTAGAGTAGCTCATGTTCACAACTATTGATCGAACTGTCTTCATTTGAGCTGTGTTCCCTTTAAAAGATGGCAGACCTGTAACAAATCTGCCTCTCCTGCCAGGCCATCCTCTCCCCCTTATTTATACTTCCCTCCACTCTCTCTCTCTTCTTGTCTCTCTCTCTCTCTCTCTCTCTCTCTCTCTCTCTCTCTCTCTCTCTCTCTCTCTCTCTCTCTCTCTCTCTCTCTCTCTCTCTCTCTCACTCTCTCTCTCTCTCTCTCTCTCTCCTTTCTCTCTCTCTGTCTATCTCTCTCTGTATATGTCTCTCTTCTCTCTATCTGTCTCTCTTCTATGTATTCTCTCTTTTCTCTCTTTTCTCTCTCTCTCTCTCTTCTCCTCTCTCTCTCTCTCTCTCTGATCTCTCTCTCTCTCTCTCTCTCTCTCTCTCTCTCTCTCTTCTCTCTCTCTCTCTCTCTCTCTCTCTCTCTCTCTCTCTCTCTCTCTCTCTCTCTCTATCTCTGTATCTCTCCTTTTCTCTGCTCTCTCTCTCTATCTTGCTCTTCATCTCTCTACCTCTCGTCTCTCTCATCTCTCCTTGTCTCTTTCTCTCTCTCTCCTTGTCTCTTCCCTTCTCTCTCTCTCTTTCTCTTTCTCTGTCTCTCTCTCTCTCTCTTGATCAAGCAGTCTGGCTCAAACTGAAGTCTGGCTCTGAAATGCAACGAGGCGTGAGTTGTTGCAGGAGGTGTAGGAGACTGAGTTGATTAAAGAAAGCTTTTAGTGGACATACTTTGACCTGCACATTTGCCCATTGTGATGACATTGCAGCCCCATTTTGCAACTCCCGGCTGAAGCGATCTTCCTCAACACTGGACCAATTACAAAATGTTTTGTCTCCATTATTCATTTATACCCCACACAATGGAAAAATAGGGTCAAAAAAATATACCGAAATTCCTCTTTAAGTGTAAGCGAATCACCAGAGAGAGTATGAGAGTTTGAGTCCAGTAATGAAGTGATGTTGGGCTTTATACAGAAACAGATGCCAATGCGTTTTGTTTTATTTGTGCCATGTTTATGATTTGGAAATATGTGCTCAATGTTAGCATGAGCCTACTACATGGCTTCATTAATGTTACATGCTGTTGTGTTTACATTCTGAATGTCGCAGAAGAAATGCGTCACTTCCGGTAGCGCCTACGTCACGTTAGTACCGTGACTAATTCATAGTAGAGATTGATCAGAATTAAAGATTTAAAGCCTTCAGTGCCGCCTGTAAATTTCAGGCTACAAACTTTTATTTTCTTTTTCTTTTTCTTTCTCTAGAATACAGACAGAGCTTTGAGTTTATAGTGAATTCCATAGACATGCCAGGTACTGCTGGGACATGCTGGGATTTAGTTTTGTGTTGTCATGTATTTATGTTATCTGTTGTGTGTGTGTGCTTGAATGTATGTCTCTCTCCTGCTCCCTGCCCATTATCCATTGTTCCTCCTTGCACAAGATTGTATATCCGTTTTTTATTTCTTTTTTTCTTTTAATACAACTCTGGTATGATGAATACTTCTAAGGTTTAAATGTTATCCACCTGAATATAAGGAGTCTGTACCCAAAATGTATCTACTTAGAGCTTGGCTTGTCTACAATAATCCCAGTGTAATTACTGTGTCTGAGACATGGTTGCATAGTGCAATCTCTGACAATGAGGTTGGACTTGACAACTATGTTCTGTACAGAGCTGATAGGGGTACTAGAGGTGGAGGAGTGGCTACATATGTCAAATCAACCTGACATCTGAGCTCCTCAGGCCAAGGGTAAACCCTATAAACTTTGAGTGTCTTTTCATTAAAATTTCTTTTCATGAAAATAAACAGTTGACCATAGGAAATATTATAGACCTCCTGATTCCCCTCTGAATCTACAAATTATATATTATCCACCATTAACTCTTTAGAATCGTCCAAATGAAATTATTATCTTGGTGACTTTAACATCAACTGGCTAGATCGATCATCTAGTAATGCTCGAAACCTATTTGGCAGTGTCAACTTAACTCTTTTTTTTAACAAATGTTTTTTATTTTCCCTTTTTTAACATAAAACTAGACACACAATACATTAACAGTAGAAATCCACAATAAATCACAGGACTATGACAGACATAATAATAACAATAATGACTGTCCAGTACTTAAATCAAAATAAATGTAGATTAAAAAGATATACACATAATACATGCAATACAATACAATACATATGCTCTTGCTTGCTCGTCCTCACTCTTTCCTTCTCCTTCCCCCCCCCCCCCCCCCCCCCCTCAGGACCCCCTCTTGGACTATCCATCCATTATTCCGTTTAACACCAGGGATTACAAGTTCATATGCTTATACTTTATCTTCTCCACCACATCTAACCAGATTGCTATTTTCAATCAATCAATCAATCAATCAATCAATCAATCAATTGTATTTACCTTACTTTTGTACTTTGTATTGTGCAGCACTTTGGTCAACCTTGGTTGTTTTTAAATGTGCTATATAAATAATCTGACCGTGACCCTGTGTGTGTGTGTGTGTGTGCGTGTCTCGTTGCCAGATATTGACGAGTGTGCCGAGGGGAAGCACTACTGCCGGAGAACACCGTGTGTGGCAACACGCCAGGCTCCTTCAGGTGCCTCTGCCACGGAGGATACATCCGCATCGATGACTACTCCTGCACGGTGACTCACTGTTCCTCTTTACACACACATGTTACCCTTCTGTACACGCATGTACACACACAGAAACAAATCTACCCCCCATAGACACGTCCGGCGTACAGGTGGGTTGATCAATAACCCCCCCCCCCCCCCCCCCTTCATCGTCATCAACCCGCCCTCCACCTCTACCTCCGTTACCAGCTGAGCTAAGTCGGGGCTGGCACAGGTTGATCGATTCCCGGAGAAGGTGTTCGACCTTTATATAGGCCACAGAGAGGTTTCGGAGCTGCTTGCTCTCGGGGACACAATCGGCCTGAGCTAGGGAATACTGTAGAGTGTGTGTTGGCGTCCCGAGTCAAGGATTAGTATATTTTGTCCACACTAAAAGTGTCGTTTTAGTATATAAAGTGTTAAAGGTGTTCTTGCGATGTATTTTTTTATACCTTCGTGTACCAATTCAAAGCACAGAGAGAGAGAGAGAGGAGAGAGAGAGAGAGAGAGAGAGAGAGAGAGAGAGAGAGAGAGAGAGAGAGAGAGAGAGAGAGAGAGAGAGAGAGAGAGAGAGAGAGAGAGAGAAGAAGAGAGAGAGAGAGAGAGAGAGAGAGAGAGAGAGAGAGAGAGAGAGATGTGCTCGGTGAGGGGGGGGGCACACCAGATTTTCAGCGGATTGTGTAATTAAAATGATAATATGAATAATGCGTCTCATTTAGCGCGCGGAGCCCCAGCAGATGGCTGGGTGTTTACTTGTGGTCTTTTCACGGCTCTCACGGAATGTTCTGCCACCGGAGACGGGTTACTTGGAGAGAATGGGGGGGGGGGCCTGTCCGTGCCATTTTGTCTTCACGTTACTGATACGGTAGGGAGGTCGAGAGGGGGACGTCCTGATCCCAGGCCAGAATGTCGACAGTGGGAGATGCTAATTTGGTAGAGCTGTATCTGATGTCATCTGTATGTCAGTCTCTCTCACCAGGTAATGGAGATAACCAGGTGTAAAACCTCAGCCCCTCCCCTGCTTGTGTGTGTTTGGTAGGAGTGACCACCTTTGACTGGCTTGGTCAAAGCCTGCCCATTGTAGTCCTTCGTAAAGCAGGACGCTGGAGCTCAGTAGTTTAGGAGCTAGTAAAGCAGGAGTTCAGTAGTTTAGGAGCTAGTAAAGCAGGAGTTCAGTAGTTTAGGAGCTAGTAAAACAGGAGTTCAGTAGTTTAGGAGCCAGTAAAGCAGGAGTTCAGTAGTTTAGGAGCTAGTAAAGCAGGAGTTCAGTAGTTTAGGAGCTAGTAAAGCAGGAGTTCAGTAGTTTAGGAGCTAGTAAAGCAGGAGCAGGAGTTCAGTAGTTTAGGAGCTAGTAAAGCAGGAGTTCAGTAGTTTAGGAGCTAGTAAAGCAGGAGTTCAGTAGTTTAGGAGCTAGTAAAGCAGGAGTTCAGTAGTTTAGGAGCTAGTAAAGCAGGAGTTCAGTAGTTTAGGAGCTAGTAAAGCAGGATGCAGGAGTTTAGGAGCTGGTAAAGCAGGATGCAGGAGTTTAGGAGCTAGTAAAGCAGGAAGCAGGAGTTCAGTAGTTTAGGAGCTAGTAAAGCAGGATGCAGGAGTTTAGGAGCTAGTAAAGTAGGAGTTCAGTAGTTTAAGAGCTAGTAAAGCAGGAGTTCAGTAGTTTAGGAGCTAGTAAAGCAGGAGTTCAGTAGTTTAAGAGCTAGTAAAGCAGGAGTTCAGTAGTTTAGGAGCTAGTAAAGCAGGAGTTCAGTAGTTTAAGAGCTAGTAAAGCAGGAGTTCAGTAGTTTAGGAGCTAGTAAAGCAGGAGTTCAGTAGTTTAGGAGCTAGTAAAGCAGGATGCAGGAGTTTAGGAGCTAGTAAAGCAGGAGTTCAGTAGTTTAAGAGCTAGTAAAGCAGGAGTTCAGTAGTTTAGGAGCTAGTAAAGCAGGAGTTCAGTAGTTTAGGAGCTAGTAAAGCAGGATGCAGGAGTTTAGGAGCTAGTAAAGCAGGAGTTCAGTAGTTTAGGAGCTAGTAAAGCAGGAGTTCAGGAGTTTATGAGCTAGTAAAGCAGGAAGCAGCAGTCAGTAGTTTAGGAGCTAGTAAAGCAGGAGTTCAGTAGTTTAGGAGCTAGTAAAGCAGGAGTTCAGTAGTTTAGGAGCTAGTAAAGATGGAAGCAGGAGTTTAGGAGCTAGTAAAGCTGGAGTTCAGTAGTTTAGGAGCTAGTAAAGCAGGAGTTCAGTAGTTTAGGAGCTAGTAAAGATGGAAGCAGGAGTTTAGGAGCTAGTAAAGCAGGAAGCAGGAGTTTAGGAGCTAGTAAAGCAGGAGTTCAGTAGTTTAGGAGCTAGTAAAGCAGGAGTTCAATAGTTTAGGAGCTAGTAAAGATGGAAGCAGGAGTTTAGGAGCTAGTAAAGCAGGATGCAGTAGTTTAGGAGCTAGTAAAGCAGGAGTTCAGTGGTTTAGGAGCTAGTAAAGCAGGAAGCAGGAGTTCAGTAGTTTAGGAGTTAGTAAAGTAGGAAGCAGGAGTTCAGTAGTTTAGGAGCTAGTAAAGGAGGAAGCAGGAGTTTAGGAGCTAGTAAAGCAGGAAGCAGGAGTTCAGTAGTTTAGGAGCTAGTAAAGTAGGAAGCAGGAGTTCAGTAGTTTAGGAGCTAGTAAAGGAGGAAGCAGGAGTTTAGGAGCTAGTAAAGCAGGAAGCAGGAGTTCAGTAGTTTAAGAGCTAGTAAAGCAGGAGTTCAGTAGTTTAGGAGCTAGTAAAGCAGGAAGCAGGAGTTCAGTAGTTTAGGAGCTAGTAAAGCAGGAGTTCAGTAGTTTAGGAGCTAGTAAAGCAGGAAGCAGGAGTTTAGGAGCTAGTAAAGCAGGAGTTCAGTAGTTTAGGAGCTAGTAAAGCAGGAAGCAGGAGTTCAGTAGTTTAGGAGCTAGTAAAGCAGGAAGCAGGAGTTTAGGAGCTAGTAAAGCAGGAGTTCAGTAGTTTAGGAGCTAGTAAAGCAGGAGTTCAGTAGTTTAGGAGCTAGTAAAGCAGGATGCAGGAGTTTAGGAGCTAGTAAAGCAGGAGTTCAGTAGTTTAGGAGCTAGTAAAGCAGGAGTTCATGAGTTTATGAGCTAGTAAAGCAGGAGTTCAGTAGTTTAGGAGCTAGTAAAGCAGGAAGCAGGAGTTTAGGAGCTAGTAAAGCAGGAGTTCAGTAGTTTAGGAGCTAGTAAAGTAGGATGCAGGAGTTTAGGAGCTAGTAAAGCAGGAGTTCAGTAGTTTAAGAGCTAGTAAAGCAGGAGTTCAGTAGTTTAGGAGCTAGTAAAGCAGGAGTTCAGTAGTTTAGGAGCTAGTAAAGATGGAAGCAGGAGTTTAGGAGCTAGTAAAGCAGGAGGCAGGAGTTTAGGAGCTAGTAAAGCAGGAGTTCAGTAGTTTAGGAGCTAGTAAAGCAGGAGTTCAGTAGTTTAGGAGCTGGTAAAGCAGGAAGCAGCAGTTCAGTAGTTTAGGAGCTAGTAAAGCAGGAGTTCAGTAGTTTAGGAGCTAGTAAAGATGGAAGCAGGAGTTTAGGAGCTAGTAAAGCAGGAAGCAGGAGTTTAGGAGCTAGTAAAGCAGGAGTTCAGTAGTTTAGGAGCTAGTAAAGATGGAAGCAGGAGTTTAGGAGCTAGTAAAGCAGGATGCAGTAGTTTAGGAGCTAGTAAAGCAGGAGTTCAGTGGTTTAGGAGCTAGTAAAGCAGGAAGCAGGAGTTCAGTAGTTTAGGAGCTAGTAAAGCAGGAAGCAGGAGTTCAGTAGTTTAGGAGCTAGTAAAGCAGGAAGCAGGAGTTTAGGAGCTAGTAAAGCAGGAGTTCAGTAGTTTAGGAGCTAGTAAAGCAGGAAGCAGGAGTTCAGTAGTTTAGGAGCTAGTAAAGGAGGAAGCAGGAGTTCAGTAGTTTAGGAGCTAGTAAAGGAGGAAGCAGGAGTTTAGGAGCTAGTAAAGCAGGAAGCAGGAGTTCAGTAGTTTAGGAGCTAGTAAAGATGGAAGCAGGAGTTTAGGAGCTAGTAAAGCAGGAAGCAGGAGTTTAGGAGCTAGTAAAGCAGGAGTTCAGTGGTTTAGGAGCTAGTAAAGCAGGAAGCAGGAGTTCAGTAGTTTAGGAGCTAGTAAAGCAGGAAGCAGGAGTTCAGTAGTTTAGGAGCTAGTAAAGGAGGAAGCAGGAGTTTAGGAGCTAGTAAAGCAGGAAGCAGGAGTTCAGTAGTTTAGGAGCTAGTAAAGCAGGAGTTCAGTAGTTTAGGAGCTAGTAAAGCAGGAAGCAGGAGTTCAGTAGTTTAAGAGCTAGTAAAGCAGGAAGCAGGAGTTTAGGAGCTAGTAAAGCAGGAAGCAGGAGTTCAGTAGTTTAGCAGCTAGTAAAGGAGGAAGTAGGAGTTTAGGAGCTAGTAAAGCAGGAAGCAGGAGTTTAGGAGCTAGTAAAGCAGGAAGCAGCAGTTCAGTAGTTTAGGAGCTAGTAAAGGAGGAAGCAGGAGTTTAGGAGCTAGTAAAGCAGGAAGCAGGAGTTTAGGAGCTAGTAAAGCAGGAGTTCAGTAGTTTAGGAGCTGGTAAAGCAGGAGTTCAGTAGTTTAGGAGCTGGTAAAGCAGGAGTTCAGTAGTTTAGGAGCTAGTAAAGCTGGACGCAGGAGTTTAGGAGCTAGTAAAGCAGGAGTTCAGGAGTTTAGGAGCTAGTAAAGCAGGAGCTCAGTAGTTTAGGAGCTAGTAAAGCAGGAGTTCAGGAGTTTAGGAGCTAGTAAAGCAGGAGTTCAGGGGTTTAGGAGCTAGTAAAGCAGGAAGCAGCAGTTCAGTAGTTTAGGAGCTAGTAAAGCAGGAAGCAGGAGTTTAGGAGCTACAGTAGGAAAGCAGGAGTTCAGTAGTTTAGGAGCTAGTAAAGCAGGAAGCAGGAGTTTAGGAGCTACAGTAGGAAAGCAGGAGTTCAGTAGTTTAGGAGCTAGTAAAGCAGGATGCAGGAGTTTAGGAGCTGGTAAAGCAGGAGTTCAGTAGTTTAGGAGCTGGTAAAGCAGGAGTTCAGTAGTTTAGGAGCTAGTAAAGCAGGAAGCAGGAGTTTAGGAGCTAGTAAAGCAGGAGTTCAGTAGTTTAGGAGCTAGTAAAGATGGAAGCAGGAGTTTAGGAGCTAGTAAAGCAGGATGCAGTAGTTTAGGAGCTAGTAAAGCAGGAGTTCAGTGGTTTAGGAGCTAGTAAAGCAGGAAGCAGGAGTTCAGTAGTTTAGGAGCTAGTAAAGCAGGAAGCAGGAGTTCAGTAGTTTAGGAGCTAGTAAAGCAGGAAGCAGGAGTTTAGGAGCTAGTAAAGCAGGAGTTCAGTAGTTTAGGAGCTAGTAAAGCAGGAAGCAGGAGTTCAGTAGTTTAGGAGCTAGTAAAGGAGGAAGCAGGAGTTCAGTAGTTTAGGAGCTAGTAAAGGAGGAAGCAGGAGTTTAGGAGCTAGTAAAGCAGGAAGCAGGAGTTCAGTAGTTTAGGAGCTAGTAAAGATGGAAGCAGGAGTTTAGGAGCTAGTAAAGCAGGAAGCAGGAGTTTAGGAGCTAGTAAAGCAGGAGTTCAGTGGTTTAGGAGCTAGTAAAGCAGGAAGCAGGAGTTCAGTAGTTTAGGAGCTAGTAAAGGAGGAAGCAGGAGTTTAGGAGCTAGTAAAGCAGGAAGCAGGAGTTCAGTAGTTTAGGAGCTAGTAAAGCAGGAGTTCAGTAGTTTAGGAGCTAGTAAAGCAGGAAGCAGGAGTTCAGTAGTTTAAGAGCTAGTAAAGCAGGAAGCAGGAGTTTAGGAGCTAGTAAAGCAGGAAGCAGGAGTTCAGTAGTTTAGCAGCTAGTAAAGGAGGAAGTAGGAGTTTAGGAGCTAGTAAAGCAGGAAGCAGGAGTTTAGGAGCTAGTAAAGCAGGAAGCAGGAGTTCAGTAGTTTAGGAGCTAGTAAAGGAGGAAGCAGGAGTTTAGGAGCTAGTAAAGCAGGAAGCAGGAGTTTAGGAGCTAGTAAAGCAGGAGTTCAGTAGTTTAGGAGCTAGTAAAGCAGGAGTTCAGTAGTTTAGGAGCTGGTAAAGCAGGAGTTCAGTAGTTTAGGAGCTGGTAAAGCAGGAGTTCAGTAGTTTAGGAGCTAGTAAAGCTGGACGCAGGAGTTTAGGAGCTAGTAAAGCAGGAGTTCAGGAGTTTAGGAGCTAGTAAAGCAGGAGCTCAGTAGTTTAGGAGCTAGTAAAGCAGGAGTTCAGGAGTTTAGGAGCTAGTAAAGCAGGAGTTCAGGGGTTTAGGAGCTAGTAAAGCAGGAAGCAGCAGTTCAGTAGTTTAGGAGCTAGTAAAGCAGGAAGCAGGAGTTTAGGAGCTACAGTAGGAAAGCAGGAGTTCAGTAGTTTAGGAGCTAGTAAAGCAGGAAGCAGGAGTTTAGGAGCTACAGTAGGAAAGCAGGAGTTCAGTAGTTTAGGAGCTAGTAAAGCAGGATGCAGGAGTTTAGGAGCTGGTAAAGCAGGAGTTCAGTAGTTTAGGAGCTGGTAAAGCAGGAGTTCAGTAGTTTAGGAGCTAGTAAAGCAGGAAGCAGGAGTTTAGGAGCTAGTAAAGCAGGAGTTCAGTAGTTTAGGAGCTAGTAAAGATGGAAGCAGGAGTTTAGGAGCTAGTAAAGCAGGATGCAGTAGTTTAGGAGCTAGTAAAGCAGGAGTTCAGTGGTTTAGGAGCTAGTAAAGCAGGAAGCAGGAGTTCAGTAGTTTAGGAGCTAGTAAAGCAGGAAGCAGGAGTTCAGTAGTTTAGGAGCTAGTAAAGCAGGAAGCAGGAGTTTAGGAGCTAGTAAAGCAGGAGTTCAGTAGTTTAGGAGCTAGTAAAGCAGGAAGCAGGAGTTCAGTAGTTTAGGAGCTAGTAAAGGAGGAAGCAGGAGTTCAGTAGTTTAGGAGCTAGTAAAGGAGGAAGCAGGAGTTTAGGAGCTAGTAAAGCAGGAAGCAGGAGTTCAGTAGTTTAGGAGCTAGTAAAGATGGAAGCAGGAGTTTAGGAGCTAGTAAAGCAGGAAGCAGGAGTTTAGGAGCTAGTAAAGCAGGAGTTCAGTGGTTTAGGAGCTAGTAAAGCAGGAAGCAGGAGTTCAGTAGTTTAGGAGCTAGTAAAGGAGGAAGCAGGAGTTTAGGAGCTAGTAAAGCAGGAAGCAGGAGTTCAGTAGTTTAGGAGCTAGTAAAGCAGGAGTTCAGTAGTTTAGGAGCTAGTAAAGCAGGAAGCAGGAGTTCAGTAGTTTAAGAGCTAGTAAAGCAGGAAGCAGGAGTTTAGGAGCTAGTAAAGCAGGAAGCAGGAGTTCAGTAGTTTAGCAGCTAGTAAAGGAGGAAGTAGGAGTTTAGGAGCTAGTAAAGCAGGAAGCAGGAGTTTAGGAGCTAGTAAAGCAGGAAGCAGGAGTTCAGTAGTTTAGGAGCTAGTAAAGGAGGAAGCAGGAGTTTAGGAGCTAGTAAAGCAGGAAGCAGGAGTTTAGGAGCTAGTAAAGCAGGAGTTCAGTAGTTTAGGAGCTAGTAAAGCAGGAGTTCAGTAGTTTAGGAGCTGGTAAAGCAGGAGTTCAGTAGTTTAGGAGCTGGTAAAGCAGGAGTTCAGTAGTTTAGGAGCTAGTAAAGCTGGACGCAGGAGTTTAGGAGCTAGTAAAGCAGGAGTTCAGGAGTTTAGGAGCTAGTAAAGCAGGAGCTCAGTAGTTTAGGAGCTAGTAAAGCAGGAGTTCAGGAGTTTAGGAGCTAGTAAAGCAGGAGTTCAGGGGTTTAGGAGCTAGTAAAGCAGGAAGCAGCAGTTCAGTAGTTTAGGAGCTAGTAAAGCAGGAAGCAGGAGTTTAGGAGCTACAGTAGGAAAGCAGGAGTTCAGTAGTTTAGGAGCTAGTAAAGCAGGAAGCAGGAGTTTAGGAGCTACAGTAGGAAAGCAGGAGTTCAGTAGTTTAGGAGCTAGTAAAGCAGGATGCAGGAGTTTAGGAGCTGGTAAAGCAGGAGTTCAGTAGTTTAGGAGCTGGTAAAGCAGGAGTTCAGTAGTTTAGGAGCTAGTAAATCAGGATGCAGGAGTTTAGGAGCTAGTAAAGCAGGAGTTCAGTAGTTTAGGAGCTAGTAAAGCAGGAAGCAGGAGATCAGCAGTTTAGGAGCTAGTAAAGCAGGAAGCAGGAGTTTAGGAGCTAGTAAAGCAGGAGTTCAGTAGTTTAGGAGCTAGTAAAGCAGGAAGCAGGAGCTTAGGAGCTAGTAAAGCAGGAGTTCAGTAGTTTAGGAGCTAGTAAAGCAGGAGTTCAGTAGTTTAGGAGCTAGTAAAGCAGGAGTTCAGTAGTTTAGGAGCTAGTAAAGCAGGAAGCAGGAGTTTAGGAGCTAGTAAAGCAGGAAGCAGGCGTTTAGGAGCTAGTAAAGCAGGAAGCAGGAGTTTAGGAGCTAGTAAAGAAGGAGTTCAGTAGTTTATGAGCTAGTAAAGCAGGAAGCAGGAGTTTAGGAGCTAGTAAAGCAGGAAGCAGGAGTTCAGTAGTTTAGGAGCTAGTAAAGCAGGAGTTCAGTCGTTTAGGAGCTAGTAAAGCAGGAGTTCAGTAGTTTAGGAGCTAGTAAAACTGGAGTTCAGTAGTTTAGGAGCTAGTAAAGCAGGAGTTCAGTAGCTTAGGAGCTAGTAAAGCAGGAGTTCAGGAGTTCAAGACCATAAAGACATTTAAAAACAAATAAAATAATATTAACATCAATTCTAAAAGATACGGGCAGCCAATGAAAGGATCTGAGTGCAGGTGTAATGTGATCCCTCGTGTGTGTGTGTTAGGATTCTATAGCAGCTGCATTCTGAACTCGTTGCAGGTCATTAATGGACTTCAGTGAGTTTCCATCACCAGGCTTGGAAGACACTTAGAAAAGACACACGCAAAGCAGAAGACACTCTTAGCGTGGCCAGGCCACCACACGGACGTTAGCCCAACAAGGTGGAAGGTGCCGCTAAGTGCAGTTAGTCACGTGAGAGTGATGTCATCCCACCACCGTGTCATCCCACCACCGCGTCATCCCACCCCTGCGGTCCTTTTGTCTCTAAAACAGGGGTTCTCAAACTTTTTTATACCACAACCCCATTTTATTTAGGAAATTTTTTGGGGACCTCACACTTAATGTATCGTGTTATTTTTACTTGGAATTAAGGAATAGCAAAAAAAAAAAAAAAAAAAAAAAAAACGAACCGCTCCCGATGAGCAGGTTGGCACCTTGCAAGGTTGCCTGTGGATGGGTGAATGTGAAGCATAAGTTGTAAAGCACTTTGGATAAAAGCAATATGCAGTCCATTTGCTTAAAGCAAGGGTCAGCAACCTTTACTATCAAAAGAGCCACTTTTCCCCCCTCCCACAAAATAAAATGCTCAGGGAGCCGCACAACCTATTTACCCTTAAAATGAAGATAACACAGTGTATAACGTTTTATATATCCCCAAGCATACCCCACATTTAGCATAAAACATCTGCCCTACCCTCTCCTCTACCCTCTCCTCTACCCTCTCCTCTCCTCTGCCCTACCCTCTCCTCTACCCTCTCCTCTACCCTCTCCTCTCCTCTGCCCTACCCTCTCCTCTACCCTCTCCTCTACCCTCTCCTCTCCTCTGCCCTACCCCCTCCTTTACCCTCTCCTCTCCTCTACCCTGCCCTCTCCTCCACCCTACCCTACCCTCGCCTCTCATCTGCCCTCTCCTCTGCCCTACCCTACCCTGCCCTCTCCTCCACCCTACCCTACCCTACACTGTAAGAAAAAAAGCTGCAAGAAAACGGTAAATGTCTGGCATCAATGGTTGCCAAATACTTACTGTCAAATTACAGTAAAATCAAATACATTTACAGATTACAACCTTTATTTAATGGTTAATATAGGTAATTTACTGTATTGTTATGGCATTTACACTTAAACAAAAGTAATCTGTAAAATAATACAATGAATTTCCCGTGAAAAAAACATACGTTTTTTACAGTGTACCCTCTCCTCTCATCTACCCTACCCTCTCCTCTGCCCTACCCTACCCTACCCTCTCCTCCCTATATCGACGCACTTAATGAGAAATCATTCTCCAAGACGGCAGTGCGATTGACTGCGGTGTTCTAATCACGCGGGCCGCTTATCATGTCTTGTAATTACAGCTGAGGCGACGGCGGAGGGCCACAGATTACATCGTCCAAAAACCCCAAGACAAAACATTAGCATTCAAATTATTTATTTGTCTTATCTCTCACGCTGAATGATGATTAATAGGGTACCCCCAGGCAGGGCTTCGGTACAATATTAATTTGGAGTGAAACACAGGGGGGCTGTAGGCACCAGCGAATGAAGTGCTTGTCTGGTTTGTTGAGTTTGTGGATAAATGACTTGTATTTGCATCCGTTCTTTACCCAGTGGGAGGCTGACTGGGCTCTGCTCTTTCTCAGAGTACAACACCCTGTTTCACGCTCACACGGTTACACACGTGTACACCAGCGCTGTACAACACCCTGTTTCACGCTCACACGGTTACACATGGGTACACCAGAGCGGTGTGGTGGCTGAGAAGCTAGGAGGTTAGGTGCCTTGCGCAAGGCGGTAGCGGTCGAGTGAGGGAGGATATTTCATCTCAAACCTTTATTTAAACTCGAAAGGCAACTGAGGTTTTCCTCATTTACAGTCTCGTCGAGTGTACAGTAGGGCTGAGCCCAAACGTTCCAACGTTCGAACCTTCGTGCGTTACGTTGGCATTCTAATTCTAAATCAACATTAGAATTTTTTATTTTTAATACATTTTATTTTTTCTTTTCTTTTTTTCATTGTTTAAACCAATGGGGTTTTTCTTCACAGTTGCAGATAACGATTAGGCTACACTAATATTATAGTATTAAAATAAACTGATGAGTTATATTCATTAAAGAAAGTTGATTTAATAAAAAAAAAAAACTAATTTAATCAGATTAATCACTTTATTCAAATTTTAAAATTTAATTAAACTTTTTTTATTTATTTTTTTGTAAAAACTAAGGTTCGAACGTCCGTTCGAAAAACCCTGACAAAGTTCCAATCCAAAAAACAGGCTTCGGGGACAGCCTTAGTGTACAGTACATACAGAAATAAGCAGGGGGGAAAAGCATATAGAATCACACAGCATATAAAATCACAACAATAAGACAACAAGACGAGGCAAAAAGTAAGGATAACAAATTTATTAAAACACGTACAACTTTATTCAGAGATCAAGGTTTTAAACTGCAGCAGAGGGGAGAATCTCGAGCTTTAAGGACTGTTGGAGTTAATTTCATGAGCTAGAGGGGCATCATAGCAAAATGCAGATTTACCCTGTTCAGAGCAAACTCAGGGACCTTAAGGACCAGCCAGTCATTAGAACGGCTTCCATAGGTTCCAAAATTCCATTCCAATAATTATGTAGTATAAGGAGGTAGCTTACCAATAATGATGTAGTACTGTATAAGGAGGTAGCTTACCAATAATGATGTAGTATAAGGAGCTAGCTTACCAATAATGATGTAGCATAAAGAGGTAGTATATAGCGTCTCTCGTGAGCATCACCCGTCTGGGGGTTCGAAGTTGTCCTCTCTGACCTCTAGTCGTTATTCCTGATTGTCAAACAAATTCATCTGATAAAACGATACATACGCCCCGTTATTGTTATAATTTGTCTTTCAGAAAGTTAATTACGAACCTCGTCAGGGCCAGGTAATTGCTATTGGCTGGGGAAATAAATGGGCAGCCATTTTGTGTGTCTACGGCGAGCCGCGAGGCTCAATCATAATGAAGCCGTTTGATAGTAATGAGATGGAAATGCGGATGATAGAGATTACTAATGACCTTTATGATCCCATTTTAATATCTTCCTCAGAAGACCAGAATATTAAATGCTCAGAGACCTCCAAAGAAACACTTGCACGCGCACACGCACACACACACACACACGCGCGCGCGCGCGCACACGCACACGCACACACTTACACGAACACACATGCATTTGTTGTGCACGCCAATACACTGCTGTTACCAAGTACTGCACATGCTCTTCTTGCGGTATCATTGATGATGTGTCTATAGGATCATGGCTTCAGGGATTCCAGCTGAAGGAGTTTCTCTGAAATAGAGAGAGAGAGAGAGAGGAGAGAGAGAGAGAGAGAGAGAGAGAGAGAGAGAGAGAGAGAGAGAAGAGAGAGAGAGAGAGAGAGAGAGAGAGAGAGAGAGAGAGAGAGAGGAGAGAGAGAGAGAGAGAGAGAGAGAGAGAGACGAGAGGAGAGAGAGAGGAGAGAGAGAGAGGGAGAGAGAGAGAGAGAGAGAGAGGTCCATCTATAAAAAGGGAGACACATCTATAAAAAGGGAGACACATTTGATTCCAATAATTATAGGGGCATATGTGCAGTAACCTATGGAATCTATTTAGCAACATTATTAATAAAACAATCACAAACTTCCTTATCAAACACAATGCCCTAAACAAATCTCAAATTGGCGTTTTACCAAAACACAGACTGTCCGACATTTATTCTGCTTCTTTATCAAAACACCAATTTAAAATCTACAAAGATGTTCACCTGTTTTATTGATGAAGCCTTTTATTCAATCTGGCATGAAGAGCTTCTGTATATATTTCAACAATAACCTTCTGTAGTGTGGTAGTGAAAGGGCTAACCTTCTGTAGTGTGGTAGTGAAATAGTTAACCTTCTGTAGTGTGGTAGTGAAAGGGTTAACCTTCTGTAGTGAAAGGGTTAATCGATGACGGTGGGAATGACCACCCGCATTTCACTGTATGCCCTGGTATGTATGTGACAAATAAACCTCTTGAATCTTGAATCTTGAATAGCTTTAGTCACCACATAGCTTTAGTCTGGTAGATTTTGTCATGTAGCTTTAGTCAGATAGCTTTAGTCTGGTAGCTTTAGTCTGGTAACTTTAGTCTGGTAGCTTTAGTCACATAGCGTTAGTCACATAGCTTTAGTCTGGTAGCTTTAGTCTGGTAGCTTTAGTCTGGTAGCTTTGGTCTGGTAGCTTTGGTCTGGTAGCTTTAGTCTGGTAGCTTTAGTCTGGTAGCTTTGGTCTGGTAGCTTTGGTCTGGTAGCTTTAGTCTGGTAGCTTTAGTCTGGTAGCTTTAGTCTGGTAGCTTTAGTCATGTAGCTTTAGTCTGGTAGCTTTAGTCTGGTAGCTTAGGTCTGGTAGCTTTAGTCTGGTAGCTTTGGTCTGGTAGCTTTGGTCTGGTAGCTTTAGTCTGGTAGCTTTATTCTGGTAGCTTTAGTCATGTAGCTTTAGTCTGGTAGCTTTGGTCTGGTAGCGTTGGTCTGGTAGCGTTGGTCTGGTAGCGTTGGTCTGGTAGCGTTGGTCTGGTAGCGTTGGTCTGGTAGCGTTGATCTGGTAGTGTTGGTCTGGTAGCGTTGGTCTGGTAGCGTTGGTCTGGTAGCGTTGGTCTGGTAGCGTTGGTCTGGTAGCGTTGGTCAGCTCCAGTGACATAGCTTTAGTCAGATAGTTGCTGCTGCGGTCAGGCAAGCACCTACGCACACACGCAACGAGAACAGAGAGACTTCGGCTCAGCTTCTTCCCCCAGGCCATCAGAACACTGAACACTGTCAAGTCAAGAGTTTTATTTGTCACGGCATACAGGGCATATACTGAACTCTCCACACACAAGTACACATGAGCACACACACAACACACATGCTGCAATCGCTTTAAACAATTGCTTTAAACAAAATGTCACTTTAAACAAAATGAAAAAGTCACTTTAAAGGAATGAGGAATATAAAAATCACTTTAAGGAAATAACAGATGTGGTTCTAGTATAGTTTAGATATAGTAAGTATAGCATAATGACGGAGTTAAAATTGTATATTGTTTAGTAGTGTAGGACCCAGTGCCTTCTCAGGAATTTAGCATGTCTATTTTTATCATCTTATGTCTTCTTATTACCTGTTTTTCTTATGTCTATTTTATTATTAGTATTATTGCACAATCGATGACGGTGGGAATGACCACCCGCATTTCACTGTATGCCCTGGTATGTATGTGACAAATAAACCTCTTGAATCTTGAATCTTGAATAGCTTTAGTCACCACATAGCTTTAGTCTGGTAGATTTTGTCATGTAGCTTTAGTCAGATAGCTTTAGTCTGGTAGCTTTAATCTGGTAACTTTAGTCTGGTAGCTTTAGTCACATAGCGTTAGTCACATAGCTTTAGTCTGGTAGCTTTAGTCTGGTAGATTTAGTCATGTAGTTTTAGTCAGATAGCTTTAGTCTGGTAGCTTTAGTCTGGTAGCTTTAGTCACATAGCGTTAGTCACATAGCTTTAGTCTGGTAGCTTTAGTCTGGTAGCTTTAGTCACATAGCTTTAGTAACATAGCGTTAGTCACATAACTTTAGTCTGGTAGCTTTAGTCTGGTAGCTTTAGGCACATAGCTTTAGTAACATAGCTTTAGTCACATAACTTTAGTCTGGTAGCTTTAGTCTGGTAGCTTTAGTCACATAGCTTTAGTAACATAGCTTTAGTCACATAACTTTAGTCTGGTAGCTTTAGTCTGGTAGCTTTAGTCACATAGCTTTAGTCTGGTAGCTTTAGTCACATAGCTTTAGTCACATAGCTTTAGTCACATAACTTTAGTCTGGTAGCTTTAGTCACATAGCTTTAGTCACATAACTTTAGTCTGGTAGCTTTAGTCTGGTAGCTTTAGTCTGGTAGCTTTAGTCTGGTAGCTTTAGTCTGGTAGCTTTGGTCTGGTAGCTTTGGTCTGGTAGCTTTAGTCTGGTAGCTTTAGTCTGGTAGCTTTAGTCTGGTAGCTTTGGTCTGGTAGCTTTGGTCTGGTAGCTTTAGTCTGGTAGCTTTAGTCTGGTAGCTTTAGTCTGGTAGCTTTAGTCATGTAGCTTTAGTCTGGTAGCTTAGGTCTGGTAGCTTTAGTCTGGTAGCTTTGGTCTGGTAGCTTTGGTCTGGTAGCTTTAGTCTGGTAGCTTTATTCTGGTAGCTTTAGTCATGTAGCTTTAGTCTGGTAGCTTTGGTCTGGTAGCGTTGGTCTGGTAGCGTTGGTCTGGTAGCGTTGGTCTGGTAGCGTTGGTCTGGTAGCGTTGATCTGGTAGCGTTGGTCTGGTAGCGTTGGTCTGGTAGCGTTGGTCTGGTAGCGTTGGTCTGGTAGCGTTGGTCTGGTAGCGTTGGTCAGCTCCAGTGACATAGCTTTAGTCAGATAGTTGCTGCTGCGGTCAGGCAAGCACCTACGCACACACGCAACGAGAACAGAGAGACTTCGGCTCAGCTTCTTCCCCCAGGCCATCAGAACACTGAACACTGTCAAGTCAAGAGTTTTATTTGTCACGGCATACAGGGCATATACTGAACTCTCCACACACAAGTACACATGAGCACACACACAACACACATGCTGCAATCGCTTTAAACAATTGCTTTAAACAAAATGTCACTTTAAACAAAATGAAAAAGTCACTTTAAAGGAATGAGGAATATAAAAATCACTTTAAGGAAATAACAGATGTGGTTCTAGTATAGTTTAGATATAGTAAGTATAGCATAATGACGGAGTTAAAATTGTATATTGTTTAGTAGTGTAGGACCCAGTGCCTTCTCAGGAATTTAGCATGTATATTTTTATCATCTTATGTCTTCTTATTACCTGTTTTTCTTATGTCTATTTTATTATTAGTATTATTGCACAATCGATGACGGTGGGAATGACCACCCGCATTTCACTGTATGCCCTGGTATGTATGTGACAAATAAACCTCTTGAATCTTGAATCTTGAATAGCTTTAGTCACCACATAGCTTTAGTCTGGTAGATTTTGTCATGTAGCTTTAGTCAGATAGCTTTAGTCTGGTAGCTTTAATCTGGTAACTTTAGTCTGGTAGCTTTAGTCACATAGCGTTAGTCACATAGCTTTAGTCTGGTAGCTTTAGTCTGGTAGATTTAGTCATGTAGCTTTAGTCAGATAGCTTTAGTCTGGTAGCTTTAGTCTGGTAGCTTTAGTCACATAGCGTTAGTCACATAGCTTTAGTCTGGTAGCTTTAGTCTGGTAGCTTTAGTCACATAGCTTTAGTAACATAGCGTTAGTCACATAACTTTAGTCTGGTAGCTTTAGTCTGGTAGCTTTAGGCACATAGCTTTAGTAACATAGCTTTAGTCACATAACTTTAGTCTGGTAGCTTTAGTCTGGTAGCTTTAGTCACATAGCTTTAGTAACATAGCTTTAGTCACATAACTTTAGTCTGGTAGCTTTAGTCTGGTAGCTTTAGTCACATAGCTTTAGTCTGGTAGCTTTAGTCACATAGCTTTAGTCACATAGCTTTAGTCACATAACTTTAGTCTGGTAGCTTTAGTCACATAGCTTTAGTCACATAACTTTAGTCTGGTAGCTTTAGTCTGGTAGCTTTAGTCTGGTAGCTTTAGTCACATAGCTTTAGTCTGGTAGCTTTAGTCTGGTAGCTTTAGTCTGGTAGCTTTAGTCTGGTAGCTTTAGTATGGTAGCTTTAGTCACATAGCTTTAGTCACATAGCTTTAGTCACATAGCTTTAGTCACATAGCTTTAGTCTGGTAGCTTTAGTCTGGTAGCTGGTAGCAAATCTAAATGTATGCCTTCACCAGGTAACCCTGGTGTTGCTGAGAGGGAGAGATAATCAAAGAAAGAGATGGGGACAGAGAGAATCCGAGAAAGAGAGGATGACAGAGAGAATCAGAGAAAGAGAGAGAATCAGAGAGAAAGAGGGGGACAGAGAGAAAGAGGGGGACAGAGAGAATCAGAGAAAGAGAGGGGGACAGAGAGAATCAGAGAAAGAGAGGGGGACAGATAGAATCAAAGAAAGAGAGGGGGACAGAGAGAATAATAATAATTATAATAATAATAATAATAATAATAATGCAGAATCAGAGAAGGAGAGGGGGGCAAAGAGAATCAGATAAAGAGAGGAGGGCAGAGAGAATCAGAGAAAGAGAGGAGGACAGAGATAATCAGATAAAGAGAGGGACAGAGAGAATCAGATAAAGAGGGATAGAAAGAATCAGAGAGAAAGAGGGGGACAGAGAGAATCAGAGAGAAAGAGGGGGACAGAGAGAATCAGAGAAAGAGAGGGATAGAGATAATCAGAGAAAGAGAGGGGGCCAGAGAGAATCAGAGAAAGAGAGGGGGACAGAGAGAATCAGAGAAAGAGGGGGGGACAGAGAGAATCAGAGAAAGAGAGGGATAGAGAGAATCAGAGAAAGAGAGGGATAGAGAGAATCAGAGAAAGAGAGGGATAGATAGAATCAGAGAAAGAGAGGGGACAGAGAGAATCAGAGAAAGAAAGGGGGACAGAGAGCATCAGATAAAGAGAGGGATATAGAGAATCAGAGAAAGAGAGGGACAGAGAGAATCAGAGAAAGAAAGGGGCCAGATAGCATCAGATAAAGAGAGGGATATAGAGAATCAGAGAAAGAAAGGGGGACAGAGAGCATCAGATAAAGAGAGGGATATAGAGAATCAGAGAAAGAGAGGGACAGAGAGAATCAGAGAAAGAGAGGGGCCAGATAGCATCAGATAAAGAGAGGGATATAGAGAATCAGAGAAAGAAAGGGGGACAGAGAGCATCAGATAAAGAGAGGGATATAGAGAATCAGAGAAAGAGAGGGACAGAGAGAATCAGAGAAAGAGAGGGGCCAGATAGCATCAGATAAAGAGAGGGATATAGAGAATCAGAGAAAGAGAGGGACAGAGATAATCAGAGAAAGAGAGGGAGAGAGAGAGAGAGAGAATCAAAGAGAGACAGAAGGATAGAAATAATCAGAGAAAGAGAGGGGGACAGAGAGAATCAGAGAAAGAGAGGGATAGAGAGGGAGAATCAAAGAGAGACAGAGGGAGAGAAATAATCAAAGAAAGAGAGGAAGACAAGGAATAGAGAGTGTAAGAGAGAGAACCAGAGAGGGAGAGAGAATGAAAGAGAATCAGAGAGAGAGAGAGAGAGAGAGAGAGACCTAGGGCTAGTTGATTGATAGTGTCTATAACCATGTTCTCTGCCATCACATTAAGTTGAGATATTCACCTGCTGTTGTTCTGTGGTCCTGGGTCTCCAAGCTAATGAGATTTGCAGATGCCAATATCCGTTTGAATGTGTCGGTAATGAGACGACGAGATACTGTAACAAAGGGATTCCGGCGTTTTGCGTGGCAGCAGCCTAGACCGCCAAGGCTTATGCAAATGATGATATCCAATCATCTGTCATTTGAAAGGACAAGTCGTACAGATTATTTAGTGTAAAACGTACATGTGAGTCATTGTGTGATTACCCAATGTTCCAGACCAAATCGGCATCAATACCAAAATGTGAGCGGAGATGCTCGGTAGGAGGTGAATTACTGGAGCTAATATACTGTAAATTAGCTCGTTATTTGAGACTTAGAGGGCCACCTCGCCGATTTACCAACGTTCTGTTGTGAGGAGGACATTTGATAATGGGATATAAAACCTACCGACATGTTCTGTGTCTCGAGAGCTCGGACGCACTATTTCCTCAACTACAGTTACAGCCATTAGGACCGTCTACCATTCAACCGCTGTGCTGACGGGGTTGATTTTGAGGTTGATTGCTGTTCTGTTATATGCCACCAGGAGGCACAAAGCCTGACATAACTGATCCCGATTTGCAGCGTTGATGGATAGCTGCAGGCTTCAGAAATAGATCTCGAAATCCATAGCACACATGAAGAATATTTATATAAATTTGACCTTCATAACTTATAACCTTCATAACTTAACTTCACAACCTTTCTCTAGGCTTTTACATTTACATTTACATTTAGTCATTTAGGTGACGCTTCTATCCAAAGCGACTTACATGTTCTGTACGACAAGCCATCAGGAAGGGTACAACTCTATCAGCTGAGTAACAATGTTCATCAAAGTGTTGAGTGCTACAGTGTAGGTTAGTTTATTAGGACAAGTGCATGACAGTACGGTTAGTTAGGGTTAGATTCCTTTTTCTTTTTTTTCTTTTTTTTTTATTCAGATAATGGTTGAAGAAGTGCGTCTTTAGTCGACGGCGAAAGATTGGACGTGTTTCGGCTGTCCTAACTGGGGTGGGTAGTTCATTCCACCATTGTGGGGCAAGGACTGAGAATAGGCGACTTCTCTTTGATGACCCTCCCGGAGCTTGGATAGGAGTAGGTCTGAGGCGGCCAGAAGATGCAGAGCGTAGGGGTCTTGAGGGTGTGTAGTTAGAGACCATTGACCGGAGGTAGGCGGGAGCGGTTCCCTTTGCTGCACGGTATGCTAGGTCGAGGGCCTTGAAGCGGATTCGTGCAGCAATGGGGAGCCAGTGCAGGTCCCTAAGAAGTGGGGTGACATGGGCCGACTTCGGTAGGTTTGAGATCAGGCGGGCCGCTGCGTTCTGAATGAGTTGAAGAGGCTTAGTGGCAGTGGCCGGGAGGCCAGCGAGCAGTGTGTTGCAGTAGTCGAGGCGGGAGATGACTGTTGATTGGACGAGGAGTTGAGTGGCTTCTTTTGTCAGGAAGGGGCGGATCCTTCTGACGTTGCTCAGGAGGAATCGGCAGGTTCTGGTTGTCGCTGCGATGTGAGCAGAGAAGTTCAACTGGTCGTCGAGGACAACACCAAGGTTCTTGGCGGTCGGGTACGCGGTCACAGCTGCATTCTCGACTGTGATGGAAAGGTCGGTCAGGGGGGAGGATTTGGCCGGCAGGTGGAGCAATTCTGTTTTGCTTAGGTTCAGTTTGAGGTGGTTGGTCGTCATCCAGGCGGAGATGTCGGACAGACAGGCCGAGGGGGCCGCAGGGGGCGGGTGGCCGACAGGGTCCCTCTCCATGACACTTGGTAGGAGCGGTCATTGAGGTATGATGACAGCCATGTCAGCGCAGAGCCAGCCACTCCCATTCCTGCGAGGGCCGCAAGGAGGATCTGGTGGTTGACTGTGTCGAAGGCTGCAGATAGATCTAGGAGAATCAGGACAGAGGAGAGGCCTTTCGCTTTTGCTAAGTGAAGTGCCTCTGTGACCGCAATGAGGGCTGTCTCTGTGGAGTGACCAGTCCTGAAGCCTGACTGATTAGGGTCTAGGAGGTCATTCTGTAAGAGATAAGCAGTAAGGGGAGCAGCAAAGATAAATCGAAGCACAACTTTCCAAAAATAATATTTTCCAAACGAAGATACAATATATTGTAGCATCCTCGCTAATGAATGACTCACCAAGGCTGTTGTTGTTTCTCACTTTCTCACTATTATAACTTCAGTTACAGGTTTTTCGTACCCAAGACGGGGTGCATCACCTCTGCTTAGGGGTGTAACGGTACACAGAAGCCACGGTTTGGTACGTACCTCGGTTTTGGGTTCACGGTTCGGTACAATATTTATGATGATTATATATTTATTATAATTATCATTATTTAATATAACTATTTTGTATTAAGTCATACTTAGTTCCAACTAGGCTTGCTGCGGTAGTCAGTCAGTGATAACGGTGTCATTCTGTGTTCAGGAATCCACTTGAGTAAATGACTTGCCCCCACCGGTGTATGCTTTCCGTTTCACTTCTGGACTAGATTTAACTTCACGTGAAGCAGAGAAAGACGACTCTAGAGAAGAGAAGCCACGTTACACAACAATGGCAGAGGATTAATCAATATTTTGGATTTAAACACAATGTAGTTTAGACTGGAGAGCTTGACTGGAGAGGAGCTCAAAGGACCAGTCCATATCAGCAAAAGTACGTTTGTGTTTTTCTTTTTTCTTCTTTTTTATCAGCAGGAAAGTAGCGCGGAAGAAAGTTGGTGTTTGTGTGTGTGTGTGTGTGTGTGTGTGTGTGTGTGTGTGTGTGTGTGTGTGTGTGTGTGTGTGTGTGTGTGTGTGTGTGTGTGTGTGTGTGTGTGTGTGTGTGTGTGTGTGTGTGTGTGTGTGTGTGTGTGTGTGTGTGTGTGTGTGTGTGTGTGTGTGTGTGTGTGTGTGTGTGTGCGTGCACGTACCATTACAGTTGCATTGCAGGACAGGGAGCAGCCTCTGGCCTTTCGAGGGATGTAAATATGGTGTAATTATTTTTTATATTTTTTGGTCAATATCTATTGCATCAAGGGCGCTAGGCTCCTCTATGGGCTAAGACCTCTGGCGTGTAGTCCTCATATATGGCGATATTATTTTAAAAAAAAATTGTAAAGTAGATTCCCCCTTCGCGACCGGGCTTCATGAATAATAGAATAGAATATAATAGAATAGAAATACTTTTATTATCCCGTGGGAAATTTGACACTGCAAATCGCTCAACATTTAAACATTTAGACAGGACAGGTCACAATTAGAATAATAACACAAATCAAATCAAGTTGCCTAGGATAAATCTGTTCCTTTACTTGCAGTCTGTGGATCCTAGCAATGATGGCTCTTGGCTTCTTGTCCTTCTCGGGCTTAGCTGCGTTAGATCTATGTGCCATGTCACATTCCGGTGGTTCAGTAAACAAATTATTACCCAAAGCGGTCGCTTTGTCGGCTAGCTTCCTCCGTGAGGAAGACAATCTCTCTAGAATTGCTGGATGATCCAGTATTTCCATTTTCTCCCTCACTGGCCCAATAACTGCCTCTATCTCAGCTGTTACCGTTTCTCGGTACGACTCAAAGTATTTGTTGAACTGCTCTTCCAGTATTTCTGCAATTAGCTGTTTAATAGCTGATGGGCTAGCTTCACTTAGCTCGGCACCAGTAGTGCCTGTGTCCACACATGGTGAACGGATTTGTGCTTTGTCGACTGCCGACGTCACCCCGCCTCGTCCAGCAGCCCGTTTGCTCGCCATTTCCATGATAAAGTTGTTAAGTTGTCGAATTCCCTAATAAAATTTTTAATAAAATAAAAGACTAGTTGGGTAATAAAGGTGTTTGTTATAAAAGTCTGAGAGCGGTCTTGGTACATGTCTCTACTCCATGATGACGGCCGAATCCCCACAATTTTACAATTTTATTTACAGTTTTCTTTTTTGTCCAATAATGTTGGATTATGGAAAGACACACACACACACACAGCAACTTTCTCCTGCGCACTTTCCCTCAGCTGATCCGAGAGAAAAAAGATGCACTACATACATTTCCGGACTGATCATCTGAGCTCCTCTACAGTTGAGCTGCTGCCTGCTGTGGTGTTTAAATCCAAAATATTGATAAATCCTCTGCCATTGTTGTGTAACATGTCACCTCTTCTCTACAGTCTTCTTTCTCTGCTTCACGTGAAGTTAAATCTACTCTAGAAGTGGAGCTGAAACTTAACAAGCATACACCGTGGGGGTGGGGGCGGTTGGCAATTAATTTACTCAGTGGATGCCAGAACACAGAATGACACCGGTATCACTGACTACCACAGCAAGCCTATGGGGAACTAAGTATAACTTAAAGGGGAACTATTTGACTATTTCTTTCACTATTTGGGCACTTTTACACAATTCCTGTGAGTCTATGGAACACCTCTGTAATATATATTTTTTTTTATTCATTGTTTTGTATTTCTAATCAAGTCCTCAAAAACAGCATTTTTCTACCTCAGGATCTCGAGCTGTTTTGAGCCTGGGCTCCTAAACCACTGCGCAGCGTCGTCTTCGCCTGAACATTAACATGCAGCGGTGTCTTTATGACATCACATATCGCGCACATTTTCAAATGACTCAGTTCAGTGAGGGTGAATATTGTGAGAGGAGAATTGGAAGAATGCGCCAATATGAGAATTTTGAGACATAGATCATATTAATATAAGTTCACATAGCTAGGAAACAATGCTAAACACTCAAAAAGGCCATTTATAAGATAGTTCCCCTTTAATAGAAAATAATTATATTTAATAATAATAATTATAATAAATATATAATAATAATTATACATATTTGTTTTCCTGTTGTACCGAACGCACACTGAACC
>NW_028169057.1:95676-109607 GCF_963971535.1 Notolepis coatsorum | reverse complement strand
CGCTTTAACTCATTGGCCGCCAAAAACTAATATCTCGTGTTTCGTCGCCAACGGTTCAGCGGCAAAAAACGAGTTTTCTCGTTTTTAGATCCTTTGATATTTTTCCTTTGATCCCCATTCTAAACACCCGCTTGGAGCTGCCTGTGTCTCCCTGGCACCGCTGCCTACGTTGTTAAAATTGCAATGACGATCGAATCCCGCCAGGTGACAGTATAGCCTACCTTTTGAACTGGGGATATCAGTTGTCTTTCAGTACTTGAGGTACCTCCAGCTGCTTCCCCCTCGAAGTAAATCAGGACATAGCAATCGGTCGGAGATTTGATGCCTCAAACCTATTGTTTCCTGTATGATAGCCATGCCCAATATACATGATTAATTGCGATCGCAATGGGACGACTGGGATTTATTCATTTTGGAGTACCTTCTGACTAAGGTAAGGTCTATTTTAGGTAACCTGCTGGTATTTTTTTTACAGTGTCGTATTTTACCGAACCTAAAACATGCTTTTGGTAACGATTGCAGTTTCGCGGTAAAACGACCCCCCGCCCCCCCCCCCCCCCCCCCCCCCCCCCATTGATGATTTAGTGAAGAAACATAATGGTACTGTATACACCTTTGATTTGGAAATAGTTTCAGGAAATAGAGTTTCAGGCGAGCAACCCGAACGATTTATAATGCATATAACACGTCATATCTCGCGATCTAGAAAAAAATACTGGATTATTTTGGAAAGGGGCAATGTTAGCATGGAATAACGCACAAACAAAAGTATGTAGAAATTAACTGGTTAGTCAGTGTTGGACTATAAACAATGCCTGTCAAAATTAGCCATACTATTGTCTCCATAGCTATAATACAGAACACACGATGGGTCCGCAAACATCGCGGAAATGGTCAATAATGCCGGCGCCATTGAGTAGAGATGGGAAAACAGCGTGGTGGTCAATGAGTTAAGGTCCGGTATCTTGTTGACTCCTTGCCACATGCTACGTGAGCTATTGCTACTTAGTTGTGTCTCTATTTTCTCCTTGTGGAGGTTTTACCGTGTTTTCTTCTCCTCCTCTATGTTTACAGATGCAAACGCAGCGTTTCTTGCTTAGTGCCATGCGCACGGAACTATTAATCCAACGTTTCTGGTCGGGGAAAAGCCGGAATGTTTTTGTAGGGACAACGTCGCTTATACACTTCTGTACAAATTCAAGACTTGTGGTGCATGTTTTCTGCATTGCTGATTAGCTACAGTACATCCAGTGTTTTGAGTGGCCAGTCTGTATCGACGGTAGGTGGTATGTACTTTGCAAAAATAAATACATGTCCCCCCCTACGCTCTGCATCTTCTGGCCACCTCAGACCTACTCCTATCGAGCTCCAGGGGGGTCATCAAAGTGAAGCAGGCTATTCTCTGTCCTCGCTCCACAATGGTGGAATGAACTTGTTTTACATATATAGTTTTTTTTTTTTTTTTTGCATATATTTGTTTTGAAATGTTTTAAATTTGAGTAGTGGAAAAGGGGTAGGATTAAATAAGTTATGTTGAGTTATGTTTTGCTTTTGTGTAGTTATTTATTTAGTTTGAGTTATGTTTTGATTTTGTTTAGTTATTTATTTTGTTTGTATTTATTTACATGTTCGAAATAAAGATTTAAAAAAAATTATAATAATCAAACTTCCCACCACCGTCAGGACAGCTGAAACCCTCCACATTTTCTGCCGTCGACTAAAAACACACTTCTTCAATCAATAACTGAAATACTATATCAATATATATTATGCACTATGCTACTAAGGAATCTACCTTGCCTATATTACTACCTACTATGCTAATATGTAATACTACTATGCACTCAAGACCTAGCACTCAAGTCCAACGCTTATTTATTTTAAAAAACATTTTACTTTCTCTCTTTCCTCCCATCCCCCAATTTAGTCGTTATGCCAACTCCCTTCCTGGTAATTGCACGCATTTCCCTAATGTCGGTCTGGAGAGGGTGTGTAGAGACTATCACATGCCTCCTGCGATACACGTGGAGTCGGCAGCCGCTTCTTTTCACCTGATAGCGAGGTGTTTCAATGGGAGAACGCAACGCATCCAGAGGTTCGCGCCATTTCCTCCCTGCTGAGCAGGCACCCCGACCGACCAGTAGGAGTCACTGTTTGCAACGACCAGGACTCATACCCCACAGGCTTCCCACCTGCGAACACTGCCACTTGTGTCCGTAGGGACGACTGACCAAGCCGGAGGTACCACTGACAGCTGGATTCGAAACCAGAGTCTCTGCGGCGGTAGGCGAGTACTTAGATATCTTTGACGAACAATGTCACTAACCCTTACCTGCCATAGTTGTACCCTTTATGCAGACTTTGTTGTTGTACAGAACTCGTAAGTCGCTTTGGATAAAAGCGTCAAGCTAAATGTAAATGTAAACGACTGTCAATACAACACGAGTCTTGCACACTGACTCTCCACACACAAGCACACATGAGCACACACACACACAACACACATACTGTATACGCTCACTCACACACTAACAGTCACTTTAGCATGAACACACACACAACACACATACTGTATACGCTCACACACTAACAGTCACTTTAGCATGAACACACACACAACACACATACTGTATACGCTCACACACTACCAGTCACTTTAGCATGAACACACACACAACACACATACTGTATACGCTCACACACTAACAGTCACTTTAGCATGAACACACACACACACATGCTGCACACGCTCACACTCAACGGTCACTTTACACAATGAAAAGGTCACTTTAAAAACAAGAACGGGAGTGGTTCTTGTATAGTAAATAGATGGATATAGCAAGATAGCATAAGGATATATAGTATAACTGTAGATTGTATAGTACAGTATTGTATAGTAGTGTACAGTAAGACCCAGTGCCTCATCCATAGCTAACATTGTATTGCACTATCGCAGGACCTTAGCATGTCTTTTACCAATGCTTTTTGTAAACTTTATGTATTATACCTGTTATGTCTTATTCTTATTACTTGTATTATTGCACAAATGTCTTATTCCTATTACTTGTATTATTGCACAATCGCTGCGGGCATGACCACCCGCATTTCACTGTATGCTTGTATGCCGTGACAAATAAAACTCTTGACTTGACTTGAGGCGTTCACCGGGCACAGCCGCGTTACCTTGGCAGTAGGCGCTGTCGTCGCGCACCCCTCGGTAGCCGTCCTTGCAGGTGCAGCAGGCTCCAGCCTCCAGGTTCACGCACTCAGAGTTCTCCACACACTGGCTGGTGTGGCCCTCCATGCAGAAGTCATGTCCTGGTGGGAGAGAGGGTGGAGGTTGGTGTGGGAGGAATAGAGAGAGAGGAAGGGAGAAAGGAAGGGATGGAGTGAGGTTGGGGAGATGGAGGGAGGTGTGGAGGGAGAGAAGGAATAAGGAATAAGTAAGGGAGTGAGGTGGGGAGAGGGAGGGATGTGTGGGGGGGGGTGTGGGAGGAAGGGAGGAAGAAGTAAGGGAGTGATGTGGGAGAGGGAGGGAGGGTGGAGGTGTGGGAGGGAGAGAGGGAGGGAGGAATGGAGGAAGACAGGGAGTGAGGTGAGGAGAGGGAGTGGGTGAGGTGGGGAGATGGAGGAGGTGTGGGAGGGAGAGAGGGAGGAAGGAATAAGTAAGGGAGTGAGGTGGGGAGAGGGAGGGAGGTGTGGGAGGGGGTGTGGGAGGGAGGAAGGAAGAAGTAAGGGAGTGAGGTGGGGAGAGGGAGGGAGGTGTGGGAGGGAGAGGAGGGAGGAAGGAAGGAAGAAGTAAGGGAGTGATGTGGGAGAGGGAGGGAGGGAGGTGTGGGAGGGAGGAAGGGAGGAAGAAAGGGAGTGAGGTGAGGAGAGGGAGGAGGTGTGCTCGGAGAGAGAGAAAGGAAGGGATGGAGTGAGGTGGGGAGATGGAGGAAGGTGTGCGAGGGAGAGAGTGAGGAAACGAAGAGTAAGGGAGTGAGGTGGGGAGAGGGAGGGTGATGTGGGAGGGAGAGAGAGAGAGAGAGAGAGAGAGAGAGAGAGAGAGAGAGAGAGAGAGAGAGAGAGAGAGAGAGACGAGAGAGAGAGAGAGAGAGAGAGAGAGAGAGAGAGAGAGAGAAAGGAAGGGATGGAGTGAGGTGGGGAGATGGAGGGAGGTGTGGGAGGGAGAGAAGGAGGAAGGAAGAAGTAAGGGAGTGAGGTGCGGAGAGGAATGGCGATGTGGGAGGGAGAGAAGGGAGAAGTAAGGGAGTGAGGTGAGGAGGTGTGTGAGGGAGGAAGAGAGGGAGGGAGGAAGAGAAGAGTAAGGGTGTGAGGTGGGGAGGGATGTGTGGGAGGGAGAGAAGGAGGGAGGAAGGGATGGAGTGAGGTGGGGAGAGGGAGGGAGGTGTGGGAGGGAGAGAGAGAGGAAGGAAGAAGTACGGGAGTGAGGTGGGAGATGGAGGGCGATGTGGGAGGGAGAGAGAGAGAGAGAGAGGGAGGGAGGAAGAAGTACGGAGTGACGTGAGAAGAGGGAGGGAGAGAGAGAGAGAGAGAGGGAGGGAGGAAGAAGTAAGGGAGTGAGGTGGGGAGGTGTGGGAGGGAGGAAGGAGAGGGAGGGAGAGGAGGGAGGAAGGGGAAGGGAGTGAGGTGAGAAGAGGGAGGGAGGTGTGGGAGGGAGAGAGGGAGGAAGGAAGAAGTACGGGAGTGAGGTGTGGAAGGGAGAGAGGGAGGGAGGGAGGAAGGAAGAAGTAAGGGAGTGAGGTGGGGAGAGGGAGGGAGGTGTGGGAGGGAGAGAGGGAGGAAGGAAGGGAGAAGTAAGGGAGTGAGGTGGGGAGAGTGAGGGAGGTGTGGGAGGGAGAGAGGGAGGAAGGAAGGGAGAAGGAAGGGAGTGAGGTGGGGAGAGGGAGGGAGGTGTGGGAGGGAGAGAGGGAGGAAGGAAGGAAGAAGTAAGGGAGTGAGGTGGGGAGGGAGAGGGGGAGGGGTGGTGTGGGGGGAGAGAGGGAGGGAGGGAGGAAGGGAGAAGGAAGGGAGTGAGGTGGGGAGAGGGAGGGAGGTGTGGAAGGGAGAGAGGGAGGGAGGAGGAAGGGAGAAGGAAGGGAGTGAGGTGGGGAGAGGGAGGGAGGTGTGTGAGGAAGAAGAAGTAGGGGAGTGAGGTGGGAGAGGGGAGGGAGGTGTGGGAGTGGGCAGTGGGAGGGAGGAGGTGGGAGGGAGAGAGGGAGAGATGAAGGTGGGGGGAGTGGAGATAAGGAGGGAGGGAGGAAGTAGAGGAGTGTGAAGAAGGAAGGATGGAGAGAAAATCTAAATCAGTGCCACAAGGTCAGGCAGGGTGAGGAGACAATGACTAAGCCTGGACATTCATTCATACAGTACGCAAATCGTACAACAACAACTATTGGCAAAAGTGGGATGTTATACCGACACATAAAGTGATTCTGAACGCAGACAAATGTCAAAATGTCCTCCGCCTCACCTCCATTCAGCTCCTCGTCTCTACATCAGAGGAATCTAGGCTGCCAGACTCTGTATCCGTAGACACCGCATTTGGAACATTTTCAGTTTAATAGAATGTGCAGCGCAGTGGGAGGTGGGCTTTTGACACAGATCAGCGTTTAGCTTAATAACACTGCTTTTTCTTTTTTTACAGCGTTTTTTCCTGGGGCGTGTAGATAAATGATGAGGCATAATGAAAAACGCCTCCGGTGATTTCGATGACTGCAACATGAGCTCAATACAGAATACGAGTGTATTCAACTGGAAATGGTGTGTGTCATGTTTCGCCTAATGTTTTTTCACATGTCCTCTAATATTGATTTCTATATGGGGACAGAGAGACGACCACAAGTCAGAACTGGCTTAATGTCCTGGGTCAAACTAATTAGATCTGGGAGCAGGGATGGGCTGTGCACCTGTTGTGCATTGAGGTAATCAATGCGGACAGGTTAAAGCCCCCCACCCTACAGACACACGGGGGGGGGGGGGGGGGGGGGGGGGGCTCTGTCTAGACAGTGAGTACCATCTGCTCTGGCTTGTGAACAACTTGCCACCTCTCCTCAATAAACTGCTCTGATTTACCGTCTAACGCCTGTGTCTCTGTGTCGGAGAGCTCCGAAAAAAGCCACAGGTTCAAACAGCCACAACCGGTACTGAAGACAACAACAACAACAACAACAACAACAACAACAACAACAACAACAACAACAACAACAACAACAACAACCACCACAACAGCCAATAGGAGGGGCCGTCTCCCTGCCTCGTCCCGATAGATGTGAGAGAGATTTGGTACAAAGGCAGGTAGGAGGTAACAGTGGGCAGCAGTGTGATTTAAAGCTGTGTGGAGCTGCCAGTAAAAATAGACCTGGGCTGTCAGAGAGACGTATAGAGGCTGGCTCTCCACACTCACACACACACACACACACACACACACACACACACACACACACACACACACACACACACACACCACACACACACACACACAACACAACACACTCACACACAACACACACACACACACCACACACACACACACACACACACACTCACACACACACACACACACACACACACACACACACACACACACACACACACACACACACACACACACAACACACACCACGCACTCTTTTCTGTTCCATCGTCTGACTGACACACTCAAAAACACAACTCTCTTATGTACGTATGTACTGCTTGACACATACTGTACACACATACGCGCACACACATACATTGTTTATGGCAGTAATGTGCGGCGCAGGTAGCACTGAGACAGAACGAGGGGGAGAGAGAGGGAGATGAAAAGATATAAAAAGAGAGAGAGAGACGGATATAAAGAGAAAAAGAGAGAGAGAAAACGAGAGAAAGAGAGATAAAAGAGAGAGAGAGCGATAGAGAGAGGGGAATAAAAAGAGAGAAAATGAGAGAGAGAAAAGAAATCGAGAAGAGTGAGATAGAAAGGGTGGGATAGAGAGAGAGAGAGAGAGAGAGAGAGATCATTATACAGTAACAGGCCTCGTATATCATCTGAGGAGTGAGACTTAATATCCATTCTCCCCTTCTATTAGGGAACACACACACCCAGAGGCAGGGCTGCAGTGTGTGCGCGTGTGTGCGTATAGGTGCGTATGTGTGTATGTGTGAATGTGTGTGTGTGTGTGTTGTGTGTGTGTGTGTGTGTGTGTGTGTGTGTGTGTGTGTGTGTGTGTGTGTGTGTGTGTGTGTGTGTGTGTGTGTGTGTGTGTGTGTGTGTGTGTGTGTGTGTGTGTGTGTGTGTGTGTGTGTGTGTGTGTGTGCGTGCGTGCGTGCGTGCGTGCGTGTGTGTGTGTGTTGTGTGTGTGTGTGTGTGTGTGTGTGTGTGTGTGTGTGTGTAATGTGTGGAGTCGTACCTCGGCAGACCTTGCAGCAGCGGTCAGTGAGTGTGATCTGTTCCGACTCGGGACAGTTGAGTTCGGGACAGGACCAGGTCTCCACCCTCCTCATCGGCCTTGTCCTGTCGCCATAGAAACGCAACACACAACACACGGCAGTTACAAGACACACACAAGTAATTACCGTAATAACTTAACCAATAGGCCTATTAAAACGATTCTTTATGTGAGTTGTACAGCCATAAATGTATTACTTCCTTCATGTAGGCAGATTACAGGTCTAATGTTGAAATATGTGCAGATAAAAGCAAAATATTTTCCCGTAAAATGTGCGTTTGTAGATACTATACATTATTAAACCACTGCAGTGTTTCTAATGTGCAGATGAGACTAAATGGCCGCGAGAATAATAGTCTGTCTCTGATATGAAAAGTCCTGTGTTAGCAAACAGTGAAAGGTAATCTGTTAAATACAGGGCCTTTCCTGGTGTTTTCCCTATACACTCAATTGCTAGTTTATGATCTATAGTACCTCGTTTGCAGGGGAGTGCTGCTATAAATGTGGTTTTGCTGTGTGATATGGAGCAGGAAGAGGAGCGACTGTGGATTCAATTGCTGTTCCAGTATCCCAGGGGAGCGGCGTGAGCTGACACAAGGGTATGGATATACATACTACATACTCACGGAAAAAAAACATTCTGAATGACAGTTGTATAGAAAATAGACAATTGTAATACATTTTATATCACGTTGTAATTCATACTGAGAAACAAACGATCAAATACCATTATTAAGAAAACATATTGTGATATGATATTTTGGAAATATGGCTTAGCCCTAGATGGGACCAAATGGACTGATTGTATTTCCTCTTAACAAATACTGTACATTCTTCTGAGAGGAGTATATACACCAAGGTTGTGGGTTCAGCCACAAAGCCTAATAACACACCACATAAAAACCAGTACAGTGGCATCGCCAGACCTTTCTTAGTCCCCCCCCCCCCGAAATACGACAACCTGAGGAATCCATTGATACAAAGCGCATCCTGCTACCTTGTCAGCAAGGGCGATAAATAATTTCTGCAATTCTAGACAAAACTTGGCGAGAAAAAAAAGGGGTCCCTTGACCTTTCACCTCAAGATATCTAAGTGAAATGGATTCTATATGGATATCCAAGAGTCCCCGTTTTACAGACATGCCCAATCTGTGCTAATCCCATGCAGTTTTGGTGCAAAACCATGCCGTTTCTTGCACGTTGTACAACTGTGTTATTTTCACCTGTTTTTAAAAATGGTGTACTTGCCGATTTCTGCATATTGGTGTTCCTAAACAGTCTTGGAATTGCATATATTGGGTCTGACTGGAAAGCTGAGACACCTGTGGATCCCTCGAGTCCCTACTGTATTCGTGTGTGAGAATGTTTGTGTCTCCATAGTAGCCATTTCAATGTAGTGATAGCATTTTTTTTTTCTTTTTTTTTACTTGACCTCACTGTATACAATTACCTACTGTGAGGATAATCACAGCCTCATGAAACTTTGAAACTCATGAAACACAAACTAGAGACCTGGGCCATTCAGAGGTTGTATGGCCTGCCTAGGTGTATTGAAAATAATGGGGTAGGTTCTGAGCCATTACCAGAATAGAAGTGCTGCTTGCCAACCAGTCGTCAAAAAATGCAATTCTTGCAGAAATCTTCAGGTATCAATTTTTTTTTATACCAAATCATAGCATGATAACTTGCAAATTCTCATTGAAAAACTGTCTCCATTCCAGTGTTAAACCCCATGGGAGATGAGAGAGGCTCAGCCCCAGACGGAAAACTCCACCCTAAAAACCTGACCCTGTAGTACAGTCATTTCATTGCTAGGTTTTAGTGAGTTTTTCCTTACCTTCGCGTGAGGTATGTCTGGGAGTGTTGCATTTATTTTGCATTTATTTAAAAAAAATTACCTTATGGTGTTCTTGTTTTGTTCTTGACTTATTGTGATGTTTCTTCTTGACTTGTTTAAAGAAGACGTGTACGGCCCATGGGGACATTAACATGTGTTGTCGGGCCTTACAAATACATTTGATTTGATTTGATTTACCTACTACCAGGGATCGAAACTCAAAGACAAGAGCACCACTTGAGCCTAAGACTTCAACAACATCAACCCACTGTGAATCAACAAAAATCAGTTCCTCCTGTCAGGCGAGCCCAAGAGATAATCAGTTCCTCCAGGCAGCGAGCCCAAGAGATAATCAGTTCCTCCAGCCAGAGAGCCCAAGATAATCAGTTCCTCCTGCCAGGCGAGCCCAAGAGATAATCAGTTCCTCCTCCAGCCAGCGAGCCCAAGAGATAATCAGTTCCTCCTCCTGCCAGGCGAGCCCAAGAGATAATCAGTTCCTCCTCCTGCCAGGCCAGCCCAAGAGATAATCAGTTCCTCCTCCTGCCAGGCGAGCCCAAGAGATAATCAGTTCCTCCAGGCAGGCGAGCCCAAGAGATAAGCAGTTCCTCCTGCCAGGCGAGCCCAAGAGATAATCAGTTCCTCCAGGCAGGCGAGCCCAAGAGATAATCAGTTCCTCCTGCCAGGCGAGCCCAAGAGATAATCAGTTCCTCCAGGCAGCGAGCCCAAGAGATAATCAGTTCCTCCAGGCAGCGAGCCCAAGAGATAATCAGTTCCTCCAGGCAGCAAGCCCAAGAGATAATCAGTTCCTCCAGCCAGGCGAGCCCAAGAGATAATCAGTTCCTCCAGGCAGCGAGCCCAAGAGATAATCAGTTCCTCCAGCCAGGCGAGCCCAAGAGATAATCAGTTCCTCCAGGCAGCGAGCCCAAGAGATAATCAGTTCCTCCAGCCAGGCGAGCCCAAGAGATAATCAGTTCCTCCAGCCAGCGAGCCCAAGAGATAATCAGTTCCTCCAGGCCGATCCCAAGAGATAATCAGTTCCTCCAGGCCGAGCCCAAGAGATAATCAGTTCCTCCAGGCAGCGAGCCCAAGAGATAATCAGTTCCTCCAGGCAGCGAGCCCAAGAGATAATCAGTTCCTCCAGCCAGGCGAGCCCAAGAGATAATCAGTTCCTCCAGGCAGCGAGCCCAAGAGATAATCAGTTCCTCCAGCCAGGCGAGCCCAAGAGATAATCAGTTCCTCCAGCCAGGCGAGCCCAAGACACAAGTTACCAAAACCTACGAAAAACCAGACATTAACATGAACAGAGGCAAACCAACCTAGATAAACCCTGTTATGTTCAGTCAAGATGCATCTGTCCGTATTCTCCCAGCACTTCTATCAAGTCCATATGTCAAGCATCCATCGCAAACAATTTTTTTTATACAAATGCAAGGTGATACCATCCATAAATTATACAGAATGTCATGCTGTACACATGTATTTGATTCTCCCGTTTGATGGATCTAGGTCCCTCCAGTTCTCATATTCTCCTATCTCCTATTCACTGTATAAGATGCCAGTTGGGACTATCGGTCTCTTGGCACTTTGATGCTTTTTCCTGGGCTTTACGGCTCTCTCCGTCTCGCCTTCTCCTCAAAGACCTGGCTCATCCATAAATGCATGAGGCCGTCCGTATACAGGAGCACGAGGCCCAAACAGTTTGTTAATTACAGTACATGCCACATCGACATGAAACCCGGTCCAGATCGTGCTTGATCTCAACTACACTATGAATATTTCATGGACACCACGTGACGCCAACGTCCAGGGTCCAAGTGGAAGAGAGTCGGCGCGCCGCTCGGTACGTGAGATCAGTCGCTATCCAGAAGACGACGGGACATATGGGAATTTATCACGTCGTAAAAGTTTAGAGCATAGGGACGTTAAAAATGGAGAGAGCGAGTTAGCGGCTGAGCTGGTGAGCTGTTTTTTAGTCCAACAGTCCATGTGTCTGCATGAAGTAGGCGACATCACTTCATTTAGCTTATTTAAACGGGGAAAGAAAGCATACAATAAAAGGTCCTAAAGGTCATCTTATCAACCGTATTGTGTAAATGGTCTAAAATACTGGGTTGATATGTCTATTTTATGCTTATTTTATGCCTAATTGTATGTCTGCATTGCTCTTGATCTTCAAATTTTGTGGAAATGTTATGCCTATGTCTTTCTTACTGCTGAGAAGCACTTTGAGCTGCAATTCTTGCATGAAAGGTGCTATACAAATAAAGTGTATTATTATTATTATTATTATTATTATTATTATTATTATTATTATTATTATTATTATTATTATTATTATTATTATTATTATTATTATTATTATTATTATTATTATTATTATTATTATTATTATTATTATTATTATTATTATTATTATTATTATTATTATTATTATTATTTTAAAGATTATTTAAGGCCCTAAATAAAATGCTGGTTTTCAGAGGGGTCCTTGTCCTGTAGCAAAATGAGAAGGAAAAAGCAAAGGGGGTTAAAGAAGAGGAGGATTAAAGTGACATTATGTTTAGAAGAAGGAGAGAGGAAATGAAGAAGGAGAGAGGAAATGATGAGGAGAGGAAAGGAAGAAGGAGAGAGGAAATGAAGGAGATGAAATGAAGGAGATGAAATGAAGAGGAGAGAGGAAATGATGGGGAGAGAGGAAATGAAGAAGGAGAGGAAATGAAGAAAGACAGGAAAATAAGAGGAAATGGGAAATTAAGAAGGAGAGAGAAAATTAAGAGAGGAAATGAAGAGGAACGAGGAAATGAAGGAGAGAGAAAATAAAGAGGAGAGGAAATGAAGAAAGAGAGAGTAAAAGAAGAGGAGAGAGGAAATTAAGAAGGAGAGGGGAGATGAAGAAAGAGAGAGGGAAAGAAGAGGAAAGAGGAAATGAAGATGAGAAGAAGGAAGGAGGTAGAATGTGTCTCTTAGTCCTGTTCGCAACACAGGCTGCTTTTGTATATAATAATTTGTTCTTAATTGCTTGCCTGGATAAATAAAGGTTAAATAAAAAATTCTCAATCACCCAAATCAGTGACCGCAGACCTTCCTCGCCAATGGGAGGTTCATATACAGCGATTTGAAGCCAACAGAAGATGAGTTGCTGCATGAATCAGGCTATTCTCAAGTAAGTGTGCATCGCTGCTTGACTGAGTGCTGAGGCGGGAACTGTGAACTGGCGCCGCGGGGATGCATCCAAACTGGTCAAATAATTTATGTCCACTATTGTGAATAAAATGACGTCTGTCAACTTATCAATCATTGAAGTCAATTTAAAATAATGCATCTCTCTCTCTCTCTCTCTCTCTCTCTCTCTCTCTCTCTCTCTCTCTCTCTCTCTCTCTCTCTCTCTCTCTCTCTCTCTCTCTCTCTATATATATGTATATATCTCTCTCTATCTCTCTGTCTCTATATCTCTCTCTATCTTTTTCTCTCTCTGGTGTGCACTGTCCAGAATTCTCATTCTCAAAGTGCGGCCCACAGGCCAACGGCTGCCCTCTAGAGCGCTTCTGGCGGCCCGCGATGAGTCCAGGTATAAATCCATGCGTTATGTTTGGTCCGCGTCCGATACAGTTTTAAACCAACCTACAGTACGACGTCAGTCACGTCACACATTACTTCGCTTTTTTTTTAATTTTTTTTAATTATCTTTTCCGCCTTTCTTTTTTCCGTTTTTCTCCCATCCCAATGTTAGTCGTTATGCCAATTCCCAATGCCCTTCCTGGTCGTTGCGCACTCTATCCCCTACCGTCGGTCTGGGAGGGCGGAGACTATCACATGCTTCCTCCGACACATGTGTACCCAGCCCACCGCTTATTTTCACCTGGCAGCGCGGACTCTCATTGGGAGAGTGTAACGTGTGGAAGGATCACACTACCTCTCTCAGATCCTTGCCTCGCTGTGCAGGCGCCCCGACCGAACTGTAGGAGTCGCTGTTTACAATGACCAGGACCCACCCTCGCCGGGTTTCCCACCCGCTAACACTGCCAATTGTGTTAGTATGGACGGTCGGCCAAGCCGGAGGCACCACAGCTGGATTCGATCCCACTGTCTCTGTGGTGGTAGACAGACGCTTAGTCCGCTGCGCTACCCGGCCGCCATACTTTGCTTTTTAAGAAGGTAAAACTGCACCTCCTGAGCTAAGCTGTCAAGTTAGGGATGACAGGTTGTTGAAAGCTCACTAGGCTACCGGTTGGAAACATGACCTGCGAGATGCCTACTCGCAATTGTGTTCTGCTTTTTCTTAGACTCGAGAGGCAAGGAGTTTTCCCTCATTCACAGTCATGTCGGGTTTCCGTACAGAAATAAGCGATCATAAATGAAGCCTATAAAATCCCACGGCATATAAGATCATAACAATAAGACAAAAAGGCGAGGCAAAAGGCAAGGGATAGCGATCAATTAAAACATGTACAACTCGATTGACAAAAGTTGGAGATCAAGGTTTTAAATTCTGCAACAGAGGGGAGAATCTCAACCTTTAAGGAGGTAGACAGAGGGGAGAATCTCAACCTTTAAGGAGGTAGACTGCGCAACGACCAGGAAGGGCATTGGGAATTGGCATAACGACTAACATTGGGATGGGAGAAAAACGAAAAAAAGAAGGGGGGAAATGATAATAATAATAAAAAAAAAAAAACGAAGTA
>NW_028169057.1:83176-90676 GCF_963971535.1 Notolepis coatsorum | reverse complement strand
CCACTCAGGCGCTGTTTTATAACAGAAAAGCCCAAATACGTCATTTATGTAATTGATGTAACTCATGTAACGTTAGCTGAGGTAGCAATGGTAATCAGTGGGAGGCAATCGCTCGTTGCTCCCTGTGTGCCCTGTGCACTTTCCATTCTCTATGTACAGTTGTATACAGCTGTGTTTGAGTGCAAGAAAAAGACCTTCGACGTGATCACAGCCTAACGTACCCAGCAAGAGCAGTTCCTGCAGCCGTCCATCCAGCCCTCCTCCTCCCTGTAGATCACTCCGTCCATACTGCAGGTCCTCTCACAGTAGCAGCCGTCCAGACCACGCATCTTCTCCTCCGCGTGCACCAGCTGGACACACGCACACACACACACACACACACACACACACACACACACACACACACACACACACACACACACACACACACACACACACACACACACACACACACACACACACACACACACACACACACACATGCACGTTAACCAAGGAAACTATAAAAAGAAGTTTCAAGTTTCTTTATTAGTTGTCATACAGAAATACAGGATACTTTTGTATGAAATGCTTCTTTCTGTTTTGCTCCAGAGGGTTAGGGTTCAAATGTGCTAGGTCAAAATTGACAATTATAAAAAGTCTAATAAGTATAAAATAGAAAGTCAAGTACTTAACACTTTCTTCGCCAGGCTTATGTACATCATTATACCCTTCTCTGCCAGCTCTATTTGTCTATGGAGAAGTTCCCCTTCTTTGCAGGGCTATAACTTTTTAAATTGTATTGCTAAATTGACATTACTATGGCCCATTCAACGTCAATTATCTATCGTTCAGGATGTGGGAACGTTATACTTTTTCATTCACATATTCATACTAAAATACGGTCTAAAGTATAAATATGTTTTTATCGTTTTCTGCAGCATTCTCCAGAACGTGATTTATAGCCCTAAATGCATTATATTGATGATCAAATACAGTTTGATAGCGATCTAGCCATCTCCAGGTTGTATAATAGTATATACGTCCAAATCATGTTGTTTATCAAGTTATTGTAATGGTAACGGATCACTATCCATTGTGTCGCGCTCGAGTCCCGGGACCTATAGCGAGTGATCGGACCGAATTTGGATGAGCACCAGTTTCCGTTTCCGGTTTCCGGTTTGGGCGATCCGCCGATCGGCCACCAGATGGCGCTCTTGAACCGTTGGAGAGTTTAGAGGGGATCAACAGTAGATCTCAAGTCTCCGGGGGAGAAATTATGATTGCGATCACAGATTTTTGAAATATTGATCTCAATGACGTGTTACGGCGTCATTGGCAGAATTAGCATGGCGGGGAATGACGAGTTTAGGCGTCCTTGGCGGTCAAAGTGTTAAACAAGTGTAAACAAGACAAACATTTTCAATATACACATGTACAATATACAATGCAGAGTAGTTACAATACAATATAAATTGGATGAGGTAAATGGGATGAGGTAGCTTGTGGTGCAATATACAATGCAGAGTGTTTACAATACAATATAAATGGGATGAGGTAGCTTGTGGTGCCACCTTGTGGTGGTAAGGTAAGGTGCGAGGCTTGGCTATGTGCAATGAGTTGCCAATAATATAATATATAAATATAAAGTGTGTTAGTGTCTAAAGTGTGTAAAGTGGGTGCTACAGTGAGTGGTCCATTTAAAGTGGGTGTGTACGTAAGGAAGGGTCATCACGTCACGTGTAGTGCGTGAATGCACACTGGTGCGTTAAGTGTGGAAACTTACAGTTGGGTCGTCTTTGAGTTGGATGGGATCAGCCGTCTCCTCATTTATGATATTTAATCAGGTTATTACCTCGGATGTCAGAATCACCTGCAATTTGTTGCATCGTTAACTAACTTTTATAACGTTTGATCTATTGGTTGATGTATATTTCCCTGAGATAGCTGGTATATTTTGAATACTAATATAGGCTTCAATAGAACTGGCACCAATGTCTGGCACCAAGCAGAGTATTACAGTAGAACGCTGGTATTCTGACCCGTCCTTCTTTTATAGTTTCCCTGATGTTAACAAGTAAGTTAATGGACAAAAGATGTTCTCAGGCTGTCCTCGACCAAAGACATTCTTAGTCAACTCCCAGTCTAGGCAAACAAATCGATTCATTGATTTGATCGACAAATCTGCTAATTCTGACCCACATAGAACAATGCAGAGGCAGCTCTCTGAGCCGAAGAAGGCACTTTATTAAATCCCCTCTGGGAGCTTCGTCCTCTGCGTTTGACCCGTCCTAACTATCTAGGAGCTGTCGGCAGCCACACAGTGCGGCGCCCGGGGACCAACTCCAGTTGTGATGCCGGCACCTGGGTCAAGGGCAATGGCAGGAATATATACCTAGCATGCATGTGTTTTATGGTGTGGGGGAAAATGGATTACCCGGAGGAAACCCACGCAAACACGGGGAGAACATGCAAACTACCAGGATCTTCTTGCTGTGAGGCAACAGTGCTAAACCACTGCACCACAGTGCTTATAATTTTTCAGGAGATAATCTACTAATTGACTAACAAAGTCTCACAAACTAAGACCAAACCGACCAATTAATTGACTAATTGACGAGAAGGGGAAGGCCCTGGACATTTCTCATCCCAAAGGACTACAGCCCCCTCAGCATCGACGGGGCACCGGTTGAGAGAGTCAACAGCTTTAAGTACCTCGGAGCCTACATATCCGAGGACTTGACATGGACCACACACATTGACAGTGTTGTGAAGAAGGCACGACAACGCCTCTACTTCCTCAGGCGCCTAAGGAAGTTCCAAGTCAGTCAGAAGATCCTTAAGAACTTCTACTCATGTACAATAGAGAGCATCTTGACCGGCAACATCACCTCCTGGTTTGGGAATAGCACTGCACAAGACCGAAGCAGACTACAAAGAGTGACACGTTCAGCCGAACGCACAATTGGAGGGGGGCTCCCCACCCTCGAGAACATTTACAACAAGCGTTGCAAGGGCAAGGCTAAGAGAATCATTAAAGACTCCAGTCACCCGAACAACTGCCTCTTTGAACTGCTGCGGTCAGGCAAGCGATACCGGAGTCTCAAGGCGAGCACAGAAAGACTCAGAAGAAGCTTCTATCCCCAGGACATCAGGCTGCTAAACGAACAATGAATGAACACTACACAACAACAACCACCAAACGCACATAGCACACACATCCACACGCACACACTCACTTTAAACAAACACACTGTAGCACCCACTCCACACACTTTATAGCACACACCCACTTTAAACAAACACACTGTAGCACCCACTCCCCACACTTTATATTTATGGATGAAGGATTGCACTACAACTCGTACACCTTACTGTAAATTGTACCTAAAATTGTACCTCATCCCATTTCTGCTTTGCACTAGATAGTACTGTACATTAGTACACTGCATAGTATTGTATATTATATGGTAACTCAGAACATTGTACATATGTCTATACCGAACACTGTGACCTCATTTTTCTTCTTCTAAATTACATGCTATATTATGTTATTATGTTATTTGATACTATCTTGTCTAGCACAGTCTCTGGAGCGTAACAGTAAGAAGCATTTTGTATGAAAGTATTCTGTACTTCTGTATGACAACTATTAAAGAACTTGAACTTGAACTTGAACTTGAAATGGCTCTTAGATCGAAACGTTGTTGAGTCTTTTAACACTTTGGATGCCAGCGACGACTATTCTCGTTTTAACAGCCCCCCCGTTGAGTGCCGACGACGAGAAATGTCGTTTGATTTTTTTATTAGCGATCTGAATTCATATTTCATCAACCGAGTCTCCCGTTGGTACAGCAGCCCCTCCAGGAGCTCAGATGGGAAAAAAGCGCCCCCTATCGTCTATCCCTGTGTAACTGCAGGTCAGTCGATTAGATTAGATTAGATTAGGTGCCACACATAATTAAATTAACCAAACTAAACAGGTGCTACACATCAATTAATTAGCAGTTTCCACACATTAAAATCAGACAACCTCCAACACCAATACCCTCACAACCCAAAAAATAAATATATATACACAACCCAATAAATAGATATATGTACACAACCCAATAAATAAATATATGTATGAATGGATATGAATGTATGGTAATATGTATGAATGCATGTATGATAAGATTAATGAATATGTATGCATGTTTGATTATACATGCATGTATATGATGAGTGAATGTTGTGTGTATGTGTGCGTGCTGCCTTGGAGTCAGTGACACACACACACACACACACACACACACACACACACACACACACACACACACACACACACACACACACACACACACACACACACACACACACACACACACACACACACACACACACACACACACACACACACACACACACACACACACAGTTTACCTTGCTGGAGGTCTTGGCCAGGACATCTTGTAGTTCCATGATCTTCTGAACCAGACTGTGGAAGTCGTTGCAGGTGGGACAGGCTGAAACACACCATGCCAGGGTTATGACACTAAATAATACCAGCTTTCGTCTTCATTTTCACTTTTAATGATTCTGCGTGCAAAATGTATGTGGAGACGTCATTATCTGTATCTGTTCAACCAACACAGTTATCTGTATCTGTATTCAGATAGAAGACCAGAAGTGGGCGTGGTTTATACCTGAAGTGTTTTTTTTTATGAAATTGTTTATAACAACTTTATAATAGTGTACATTCACTTTTCTGCCTGTTTTATTCATTTACTGTATATATTTTTTGGCCTCTCCTTTTATTCAGCCTGTAGATTATTGTGAGCCAAATAACCACTTTTAGTGCATTTTTGTTAAGAGTGTAGAACAGCAGGCCTTTGCATACATCCCACCTTCTGTAGATCTGTAGAGGTGGAGCCAACTGGCTCCATTGTGCTGGCGAGCCGTCTGATCAAGAGGGATCTGATCACGAGACGGAAAGCAGCCTGGAATATATATTTACATCAGCCAATTATTCGATCAATAAGCGTGATAGATATTTGGAATGGCGATCAGGGATTGGAATAATCTTTTTGGAGAACATCTGATCTAAGGTAAGGAGTCTATGTTACCAGTCTTGAGGTAATCGGAGCTGTATTCACTGAGATAACAGCGTGTCCCTATGTGTGTATGTGTGTGTGTGTGTGATCTTGAGGAAACAAGAGAATAGATTTTTCAGCCCGCGTCTATAGCGTGCATAAGTACACATATACTATCGATAATCTAGCGTTTATTTGAAAACTATTCATAAATAGGCCGACAAATGACAACGTGTCTAGTGTATTCGAGAATATTCCAATAAATGCCGTTTATGGGGGAATCTTAAAATTTTCAGAATTTTTTGAGAGAACGATAGCTTTTCGAAATGCTATAAAAAGGATATGAACCGATTAAAAAACTATCCGTTTCGACAATGTTGACTGCAAACAAGTCATTGATAAGTGACGGGCAGATTAGACACAATTTAAAACATAGATTAGGCATTTTTAACGCTAACATTGAAGTGGATGATGGCATTCAACGAGGTAAAAATGTAAACAAGGTCGGCGCTGAAACTGTCGATACAAGTCTCAGGCTGCCAGTGGATTAGGCAAATCTGATCATGACGCCATCTTTCTTTCACCAAAATATAAACAAAGTCTCAAGCGCGCCCCGGTAGTATCGCGAGATGTGCAGCGATGGTCTGTGGAATCAGAGGAAACGCTCCAGGCTGCACTTGAATGTACAGACTGGGGGGTGTTCCGTGATAACACAGATAACATTAATGACTACACGGAGACAGTGCTGGACTTTGTTTGTACTTTGGTGGAAGAAACAATCCCCACTACCACAATTAGAGTTTACCCAAACCAAAAGCCCTGGGTAGACAAATCCGTCCGTGAGGCTCTGAAAGCGCGTACCTCAGCCTACAACACCGGGCTTGTGGCAGGCAACATGAATGACCACAAGGTGGCGAGATACAACGTTAGGAGGGCAGTAATAGAAGCAAAACGGCGCTACAGGGATAAAATTGAACTTCAATATGAACAGGCTGACTCTAGAGCTATGTGGCAGGGCCTCAGAACGATGACAGATTACAAAGGCACCTCCCTCAAGCTGGACAGTGACATCTCCTTAGCAAATGATCTCAATACCTTCTATGCAAGGTTTGAGGCTGTGAATAACATCACCAGCCTACAAATCACTGCAATGGAGGGGGGGACACTGCTGATGGAGACTCAGTGTTCAGGGGTAACAGAACATGAGGTGAGGAGACCTTTAAGAAAGTGAATATCAGGAAGGCAGCAGGACCGGACTGGTATCCCGGCCGCGTCCTAAAAAGTCTGTGCCGACCAAACTGGCCCCGGTATTCACTGACATATTTATCCTGTCCTTGGAACAGGCTGTCATCCCACCTGTCTGAAGAAGTCCACTATTATCCCTGTACCCAAAAAAGCCAAGCCTGCTTGCCTCAACGACTACCACCCTGTAGCTACCTCACCTCCATAGCCATGAAGTGCTTGAGAAGCTAGTAAAGGGCTACATCTGCTCCTCCCTCCCCATCAACCTGGACCCCCTGCAATTTGCATATCGCCCCACAGGTCCACGGAGGACGCCATAGCCCATGTGCTGCACACAGCAGCATCAACACCTGGACAAGAGGCAGGGGACCTATGTGAGAATGCTGTTCATCGACTACAGCTCAGCATTCAATGGCATAGTCCCCTCCAAACTTATAGCCAAGCTCAGGGACCTGGCATGAATTCTATGACCTCTGCCAGTGGGCCTTGGACTTCCTGACGGGCAGACCCCAGGTGGTGAGAGCAGACAACTGCACCTCCTCATCCATCACTCTCACATAGGGGCCCCCCAGGGCTGTGTTCTGAGTCCCCTCCTCTACTCCCTGTACACACATGACTGTGTGGCCAGCGAGTAAAACAACACACAAATCATCAAATTCGCTGACGACGAGTAGTGGTGGGCCTGATCTCTGCAACACAGACGAGAGGGTTTACCTGGAGGAGGTCAAGATTCTAGCGGGATGGTGTCAAGAGAACAGCCTCTCCCTGAACGTCAGCAAAACAAAGGAGATGATTGTGGACTTTAGGAGGTCGGGGGGTCAGGGACTACAGCCCCCTCAGCATCGACGGGGCACTGGTTGAGAGAGTGAACAGTTTTTAAGTACCTCGGAGTCCACATATCCGAGGACTTGACATGGACCACACATATTGACAGTGTTGTGAAGAAGGCACGGCAACGCCTCTACTTCCTCAGGCGCCTAAGAAGTTCCAAGTCAGTCAGAGATCTTAAGAACTTCTACTCATGCACAATAGAGAGCATCCTGACTGGCATATCACCTCCTGGTTTGGGAATAGCACTCGGCAACAAGACCGTAGCAGACTACAGAGAGTGGCCCGTTCAGTCCGAACGCACAATCTCCAGGCACAAGCGGGGGCATGGGTTAAGGCTAAGAGAACTATCAAAGACTCCAGCCACCCAAACAAC